>NW_027459475.1:307500-540000 GCF_050624435.1 Tenrec ecaudatus
CACTTGGACTATCTAGGTTAACGAACGGGCACTTGGACTATACAGGTAACCTAGGCGGCACTTGGACTGTCTAGGTTACATAGCGGGCACTTGGACATCTAGGTTAACGAATGGGCACTTGGACTATGTAGGTTCCCTAGCGGCCCTTGGACTATGTAATTTCCCTAGCGGGCACTTGGTCTATGTGGGTTCCCTAGCGGGCACTTGGACTATCTAGGTTAGGTAACGGGCACTTGGACAATGTAGGTTACCTAGCGGGCACTTGGACTATCTAGGTTACCAAACGGGCACTTTGACTATCTAGGTTACCTAGCGGGCACTTGGACTATCTAGGTTACCTAACGGGCACTTTGACTATCTAGGTTACCTAGCGGGCACTTGGACTGTCTAGGTTTCATAGCGTGCAATAGGAATTCTAGGTTAACGAACGGGCTCTTGGACTATGTAGGTCGCCTAGCGGGCATTTGGACGATCTAGGTTAGGTAATGGGCACTTGGATTATCTAGGTTACATAGCGGGCACTTGGACTATCTAGGTTAGCTAACGGGCACTTTGACTATCTAGGTTACCTAGCGGGCACTAGGACTATGTAGGTAACATAGCGGGAACTTGGACTATCTAGGTTAACTAGCAGGTTCTTGGAATATGTAGGTTAACTAGCGGGCCCTTGGACTATGTAGGTTAACTAGCGGACACTTGGAGGTTCTAGGTTAACTTGCGGGCACTTGGACTATCTAGGCTCCCTAACGGGCACTTGGACTATGTAGGTTACCTAGCGGGCACTTGGTCTTTGTATATACCCTAGCGGGCACTTGGACTATCTACGTTACCTAGCGGGTACTAGGACTATATAGGTTACTAACGGGCACATGGACTATGTAAGTTCCCTAGCGGGCACTTGGACTACGTGGGTTCCCTAGCGGGCACTTGGACAGTCTAGGTTAACGAACGGGCACTTGGACTATCTAGGTCAACTAGCGAGCACTTGGACTATGTAAGTTCCCTAGTGGGCACTGGACTATGTGGTTTCCCTAGCGGGCACTTGGACTGTCTAGGTTAACAGACGGGCACTTGGACTATCTAGGTTAACTAGCAGGCACTTGGACTATGTAAATTCCCTAGCGGGCACTGGAATATGTGGTTTCCCTAGCGGGCACTTGGACTGTCTAGGCTAGTGAAAGGGCACTTGGACTATCTAGGTTACCTGGCGGGCACTTGGACTATGTAGGTTAACTAGCGGGCACTTGGACTATCTAGGTTAGCTAACGGGCACTTGGACTATCTAGGTTTACTAACGGGCACTTGGATTATGTAGGTTCCCTAGCGGGCACTTAGACTATGTAGGTTTCCTTGCGGGCATTTGGAGTATGTAGGTTACCTAGCGAGCACTTGGACTATGTAGGTTCCCTAACAGGCACTTGGACTATGTAGGTTCCCTAGCCGTCACGTGGACTATGTAGGCTCCCTAGAAGGCACTTGGACTATGTAGGTTACCTATCGCGCACTTTGACTATGTTGGTTATCTAGCGGGCACTTAGACTATCCAGGTTACGAAGCGGGCACTTGGATTATGTAGGTTACCAAACGGGCACTTGGACTATCTAGGTTAACGAACGGACACTTGGACTATGTAGGTAACCTAGCGGGCACTTGGACTGTCTAAGTTACATAGCGGGCACTTGGACTATCTAGGTTAACGAACGGGCACTTGGACTATGTAGGTTAGCTAACAGGCACTTGGGCTATCTAGGTTACCTACAAGGCACTTGGACTATGAAGGTTACCTAGCGGACACTTGGACGATCTAGGTTAACTAGCGGGCCCTTGGACTATCTAGGTTTACTAGCGGGCACTTGGACTATCTAGGTTAACTAGCGGGCACTTGGACTATGTAGTTTCCCTAGCGGGCATTTGGATAATTTAGGTTACCTAGCGGGCACTTGGACTATGTAGGTTACCTAGCGGGCACTTGGGCTATCTAGGTTACCTAGCGGGCACTTGGACTATGTAGGTTAACTAGAAGGCACTTGGACTATCAAGGATACCTAGCAGGCTCTTGGACTATGTAGGTTACCAGCGGACACTTGGACTATCTAGGTTAACGAACGTGCACTTGGACCATGTAGGTAACCTAGCGGGCACTTGGACTATCTAGGTTACATAACGGGCACTTGGATTATGCAGGTAACCTAGCGGGCACTTGGACTGTCTAGGTTTCATAGCGGGCAATAGGACTTCTAGGTTATCGAACGGGCTCTTGGACTATGTAGGTCGCCTAGCGGGCATTTGGACGATCTAGGTTAGGTAACGGGCACTTGGATTATCTAGGTTACCTAGCGGGAACTTGGACTATGTAGGTTACATAGCGGTCACTTGGACTACCTAGGTTAGCTAATGGGCACTTTGACTATCTAGGTTACCTAGCGGGCACTTGGACTATCTAGGTTAGCTAACAGGAACTTGGACTATCTAGGTTACCTAGCGGGCACTAGGACTATGTAGGTAACATAGCGGGCCCTTGGACTATCTAGGTTAACTAGCGGGTTCTTGGACTATGTAGGTTAACTAGCGGGCCCTTGGACTATGTAGGTTAACTAGCGGACACTTGGAGGTTCTAGGTTGACTTGCGGGCACTTGGACTATCTAGGTTAACTAGCGGACACTTGGATTTTCTAGGTTACCTAGCAGCACTTGCACGATGCAGGTTCCCTAGCGGGCACTTGGACTATCTAGGCTCCCTAACGGGCACTTGGACTATGTAGGTTACCTAACGGGCACTTGGTCTATGTACATACCCTAGCAGGCACTTGGACTATCTAGGCTCCCTATCGGGCACTTGGACTATGTAGGTTACTAGCGGGCATTTGGACTATGTAGGTTACCTAACGGGCACTTGGACTATGTAGGTTCTGTATCGGGCACTTGGACAATGTTGGATAACTGGCGGGCAGTAGGACTATGTAGGTTACCTAGCGGGCACTTGTTCTATGTACATACCATAGCGGGCACTTGCACTATCTACGTTACCTAGCGGGTACTAGGACTATATAGGTTACTAACGGGCACTTGGACTATGTAAGTTCCCTAGCGGGCACTTGGACTATGTGGGTTCCCTAGCGGGCACTTGGACAGTCTAGGTTAACGAACGGGCACTTGGACTATCTAGGTCAACTAGCGGGCACTTGGACTATGTAAGTTCCCTAGTGGGCACTGGTCTATGTGGTTTCCCTAGCGGGCACTTGGACTGTCTAGGTTAACAGACGGGCACTTGGACTATCTAGGTTAACTAGCAGGCACTTGGACTATGTAAATTCCCTAGCGGGCACTGGACTATGTGGTTTCCCTAGCGGGCACTTGGACTGTCTAGGGTAGCGAAAGGGCACTTGGACTATCTAGGTTACCTGGCGGGCACTTGGACTATGTAGGTTAACTAGCGGGCACTTGGACTATCTAGGTTAGCAAACGGGCACTTGGACTATCTAGGTTAACGAATGGACACTTGGACTATGTAGGTAACCTAGCGGGCACTTGGACTGTCTAAGTTACATAGCGGGCACTTGGACTATCTAGGTTAACGAACGGGCACTTGGACTATGTAGGTTAGCTAACAGGCACTTGGACTATCTAGGTTACCTACAAGGCACTTGGACTATGAAGGTTACCTAGCGGACACTTGGACGATCTAGGTTAACTAGCGGGCCCTTGGACTATCTAGGTTTACTGGCGGGCACTTGGACTATCTAGGTTAACTAGCGGGCACTTGGACTATGTAGTTTCCCTAGCGGGCATTTGGATAATTTAGGTTACCTAGCGGGCACTTGGACTACGTAGGTTACCTAGCGGGCACTTGGGCTATCTAGGTTACCTAGCGGGCACTTGGACTATGTAGGTTAACTAGAAGGCACTTGGACTCTCAAGGATACCTAGCAGGTTCTTGGACTATGTAGGTTACCAGTGGGCACTTGGACTATCTATGTTAACGAACGTGCACTTGGACTATGTAGGTAACCTAGCGGGCACTTGGACTGTCTAGGTTACCTAGCGGGCACTTTGACTATCTAGGTTAACGAACGGGCACTTGGACTATGTAGGTTAACTAGCGGACACTTCGACTATCTAGGTTAGCTAACAGGCAATTGGACTATCTAGGTTACCTAGCGCGCACTTTCACTATGTAGGTTACCTAGCGGGCACTTGGACTATCTAGGTTACCTAGCAGGCACTTTGACTATCTAGGTTAACTAACGGGAACTTGGACTGTGTAGGTTGCTTAGCGAGCACTTTGACTATGTAGGTTCCCTAGCTTTTACTTGGACTGTCTAGGTTAACTAGCGGGCAATTGCACTGTCTAGGTTACCTAGTGGGCACTTTGACTATCTAGGTAACCTAGTGGTCACTTGGACTGTCTAGGTTACCTAGCGGGCACTTGGACTATGTAGGTTAACTAGCGAGCACTTGGTCTATGTAGGTTAACTAGCAGGCCCTTGGACTATGTAAGTTAACTAGAGGGCACTTGGACGATCTAGGTTAACAAGTGGGCCCTTGGACTATGTAGATTAACTAGCCGGCACTTGGATGATCTAGGTTAACTAGCGGGCACTTGGACGATCTAGGTTAACAGGCGGGCACTTGGACTATCAAAGTTAACAAGCGAGCCCTTGGACTATGTAGGTCAACTAGCGGGTCCTTGGACTATCTAGGTTACCTAGATAGCACTTGGACTATATAGGTTCCCTAGCGGGCACTTGGACTATCTAGGTTAACGAACGGGCACTTGGACTATGCAGGTAACCTAGGCGGCACTTGGACTGTCTAGGTTACATAGCGGGCACTTGGACTTCTAGGTTAACGAATGGGCACTTGGACTATGTAGGTTCCCTAGCGGCCCTTGGACTATGTAAGTTCCCTAGCGGGCACTTGGTCTATGTGGGTTCCCTAGCGGGCACTTGGACTATCTAGGTTAGGTAACGGGCACTTGGACAATGTAGGTTACCTAGCGGGCACTTGGACTATCTAGGTTACCAAACAGGTACTTTGACTATCTAGGTTACCTAGCGGGCACTTGGACTATCTAGGTTACCTAACGGGCACTTTGACTATCTAGGTTACCTAACGGGCACTTGGACTGTCTAGGTTTCATAGGGTGCAATAGGACTTCTAGGTTAACGAACGGGCTCTTCGACTATGTAGGTCGCCTAGCGGGCATTTGGACGATCTAGGTTAGGTAAGGGGCACTTGGATTATCTAGGTTACCTAGCGGGAACTTGGACTATGTAGGTTACATAGCGGGCACTTGGACTATCTAGGTTAGCTAACGGGCACTTTGACTATCTAGGTTACCTAGCGGGCACTTGGACTATCTAGGTTAGCTAACAGGAACTTGGACTATCTAGGTTACCTAGCGGGCACTAGGACTATGTAGGTAACATAGCGGGAAATTGGACTATCTAGGTTAACTAGCAGGTTCTTGGACTATGTAGGTTAACTAGCGGGCCCTTAGACTATGTAGGTTAACTAGCGGACACTTGGAGGTTCTAGGTTAACTTGCGGGCACTTGGACTATCTAGGTTAACTAGCGGGCACTTGGATTATCTAGGTTACCTAGCAGCACTTGCACGATGCAGGTTCCCTAGCGGGCACTTGGACTATCTAGGCTCCCTAACGGGCACTTGGACTATGTAGGTTACCTAGCAGGCACTTGGTCTATGTACATACCCTAGCGGGCACTTGGACTATCTACGTTACCTAGCGGGTACTAGGACTATATAGGTTACTAACGGGCACTTGGACTATGTGGGTTCCCTAGCGGGCACTTGGGCAGTCTAGGTTAACGAACGGGCACTTGGACTATCTAGGTCAACTAGCGGGCACTTGGACTATGTAAGTTCCCTAGTGGGCACTGGACTATGTGGTTTCCCTAGCGGGCACTTGGACTGTCTAGGTTAACAGACGGGCACTTGGACTATCTAGGTTAACTAGCAGGCACTTGGACTATGTAAATTCCCTAGCGGGCACTGGACTATGTGGTTTCCCTAGCGGGCACTTGGACTGTCTAGGCTAGCGAAAGGGCACTTGGACTATCTAGGTTACCTGGCGGGCACTTGGACTATGTAGGTTAACTAGCGGGCACTTGGACTATCTAGGTTAGCTAACGGGCACTTGGACTATCTAGGTTACCTAACGGGCACTTGGATTATGTAGGTTCCCTAGCGGGCACTTAGACTATGTAGGTTTCCTTGCGGGCATTTGGAGTATGTAGGTTACCTAGCGAGCACTTGGACTATGTAGGTTCCCTAACAGGCACTTGGACTATGTAGGTTCCCTAGCGATCACGTGGACTATGTACGCTCCCTAGAAGGCACTTGGACTATGTAGGTTACCTATCGCGCACTTTGACTATGTTGGTTATCTAGCGGGCACTTAGACTATCCAGGTTACGAAGCGGGCACTTGGATTATGTAGGTTACCAAACGGGCAATTGGACTATCTAGGTTAACGAACGGACACTTGGACTATGTAGGTAACCTAGCGGGCACTTGGACTGTCTAAGTTACATAGCGGGCACTTGGACTATCTAGGTTAACGAACGGGCACTTGGACTATGTAGGTTAGCTAACAGGCACTTGGACTATCTAGGTTACCTACAAGGCACTTGGACTATGAAGGTTACCTAGCGGACACTTGGACGATCTAGGTTAACTAGCGGGCCCTTGGACTATCTAGGTTTACTAGCGGGCACTTGGACTATCTAGGTTAACTAGCGAGCACTTGGACTATGTAGTTTCCCTAGCGGGCATTTGGATAATTTAGGTTACCTAGCGGGCACTTGGACTACGTAGGTTACCTAGCGGGCACTTGGACTATGTAGGTTAACTAGAAGGCACTTGGACTCTCAAGGATACCTAGCAGGTTCTTGGACTATGTAGGTTACCAGCGGGCACTTGGACTATCTATGTTAACGAACGTGCACTTGGACTATGTAGGTAACCTAGCGGGCACTTGGACTGTCTAGGTTACCTAGCGGGCACTTTGACTATCTAGGTTAACGAACGGGCACTTGGACTATGTAGGTTAACTAGCGGACACTTCGACTATCTAGGTTAGCTAACGGGCAATTGGACTATCTAGGTTACCTAGCGCGCACTTTGACTATGTAGGTTACCTAGCGGGCACTTGGACTATCTAGGTTACCTAGCAGGCAATTTGACTATCTAGGTTAACTAACGGGCACTTGGACTGTGTAGGTTGCTTAGCGAGCACTTTGACTATGTAGGTTCCCTAGCTTTTACTTGGACTGTCTAGGTTAACTAGCGGGCAATTGCACTGTCTAGGTTACCTAGTGGGCACTTTGACTATCTAGGTAACCTAGTGGTCACTTGGACTGTCTAGGTTACCTAGCGGGCACTTGGACTATGTAGGTTAACTAGCGAGCACTTGGTCTATGTAGGTTAACTAGCAGGCCCTTGGACTATGTAAGTTAACTAGAGGGCACTTGGACGATCTAGGTTAACAAGTGGGCCCTTGGACTATGTAGATTAACTAGCCGGCACTTGGATGATCTAGGTTAACTAGCGGGCACTTGGACGATCTAGGTTAACAGGCGGGCACTTGGACTATCAAAGTTAACAAGCGAGCCCTTGGACTATGTAGGTCAACTAGCGGGTCCTTGGACTATCTAGGTTACCTAGATAGCACTTGGACTATATAGGTTCCCTAGCGGGCACTTGGACTATCTAGGTTAACGAACGGGCACTTGGACTATGCAGGTAACCTAGGCGGCACTTGGACTATGTAGTTTCCCTAGCGGGCATTTGGATAATTTAGGTTACCTAGCGGGCACTTGGACTATGTAGGTTACCTAGCGGGCACTTGGACTATCTAGGTTACCTATCAGGCACTTTGACTATCTAGGTTAACTAACGGGCACTTGGACTGTGTAGGTTGCTTAGCGAGCACTTTGACTATGTAGGTTCCCTAGCTTTTACTTGGACTGTCTAGGTTAACTAGCGGGCAATTGCACTGTCTAGGTTACCTAGTGGGCACTAGGACTATGTAGGTAACATAGCGGGAACTTGGACTATCTAGGTTAACTAGCAGGTTCTTGGAATATGTAGGTTAACTAGCGGGCCCTTGGACTATTTAGGTTAACTAGCGGACACTTGGAGGTTCTAGGTTAACTTGCGGGCACTTGGACTATCTAGGTTAACTAGCGGGCACTTGGATTATCTAGGTTACCTAGCAGCACTTGCACGATGCAGGTTCCCTAGCGGGCACTTGGACTATCTAGGCTCCCTAACGGGCACTTGGACTATGTAGGTTACCTAGCGGGCACTTGTTCTATGTACATACCATAGCGGGCACTTGCACTATCTACGTTACCTAGCGGGTACTAGGACTATATAGGTTACTAACGGGCACTTGGACTATGTAAGTTCCCTAGCGGGCACTTGGACTATGTGGGTTCCCTAGCGGGCACTTGGACAGTCTAGGTTAACGAACGGGCACTTGGACTATCTAGGTCAACTAGCGGGCACTTGGACTATGTAAGTTCCCTAGTGGGCACTGGTCTATGTGGTTTCCCTAGCGGGCACTTGGACTGTCTAGGTTAACAGACGGGCACTTGGACTATCTAGGTTAACTAGCAGGCACTTGGACTATGTAAATTCCCTAGCGGGCACTGGACTATGTGGTTTCCCTAGCGGGCACTTGGACTGTCTAGGGTAGCGAAAGGGCACTTGGACTATCTAGGTTACCTGGCGGGCACTTGGACTATGTAGGTTAACTAGCGGGCACTTGGACTATCTAGGTTAGCAAACGGGCACTTGGACTATCTAGGTTAACGAATGGACACTTGGACTATGTAGGTAACCTAGCGGGCACTTGGACTGTCTAAGTTACATAGCGGGCACTTGGACTATCTAGGTTAACGAACGGGCACTTGGACTATGTAGGTTAGCTAACAGGCACTTGGACTATCTAGGTTACCTACAAGGCACTTGGACTATGAAGGTTACCTAGCGGACACTTGGACGATCTAGGTTAACTAGCGGGCCCTTGGACTATCTAGGTTTACTGGCGGGCACTTGGACTATCTAGGTTAACTAGCGGGCACTTGGACTATGTAGTTTCCCTAGCGGGCATTTGGATAATTTAGGTTACCTAGCGGGCACTTGGACTACGTAGGTTACCTAGCGGGCACTTGGGCTATCTAGGTTACCTAGCGGGCACTTGGACTATGTAGGTTAACTAGAAGGCACTTGGACTCTCAAGGATACCTAGCAGGTTCTTGGACTATGTAGGTTACCAGCGGGCACTTGGACTATCTATGTTAACGAACGTGCACTTGGACTATGTAGGTAACCTAGCGGGCACTTGGACTGTCTAGGTTACCTAGCGGGCACTTTGACTATCTAGGTTAACGAACGGGCACTTGGACTATGTAGGTTAACTAGCGGACACTTCGACTATCTAGGTTAGCTAACAGGCAATTGGACTATCTAGGTTACCTAGCGCGCACTTTCACTATGTAGGTTACCTAGCGGGCACTTGGACTATCTAGGTTACCTAGCTGGCACTTTGACTATCTAGGTTAACTAACGGGAACTTGGACTGTGTAGGTTGCTTAGCGAGCACTTTGACTATGTAGGTTCCCTAGCTTTTACTTGGACTGTCTAGGTTAACTAGCGGGCAATTGCACTGTCTAGGTTACCTAGTGGGCACTTTGACTATCTAGGTAACCTAGTGGTCACTTGGACTGTCTAGGTTACCTAGCGGGCACTTGGACTATGTAGGTTAACTAGCGAGCACTTGGTCTATGTAGGTTAACTAGCAGGCCCTTGGACTATGTAAGTTAACTAGAGGGCACTTGGACGATCTAGGTTAACAAGTGGGCCCTTGGACTATGTAGATTAACTAGCCGGCACTTGGATGATCTAGGTTAACTAGCGGGCACTTGGACGATCTAGGTTAACAGGCGGGCACTTGGACTATCAAAGTTAACAAGCGAGCCCTTGGACTATGTAGGTCAACTAGCGGGTCCTTGGACTATCTAGGTTACCTAGATAGCACTTGGACTATATAGGTTCCCTAGCGGGCACTTGGACTATCTAGGTTAACGAACGGGCACTTGGACTATGCAGGTAACCTAGGCGGCACTTGGACTATGTAGTTTCCCTAGCGGGCATTTGGATAATTTAGGTTACCTAGCGGGCACTTGGACTATGTAGGTTACCTAGCGGGCACTTGGACTATCTAGGTTACCTAGTAGGCACTTTGACTATCTAGGTTAACTAACGGGCACTTGGACTGTGTAGGTTGCTTAGCGAGCACTTTGACTATGTAGGTTCCCTAGCTTTTACTTGGACTGTCTAGGTTAACTAGCGGGCAATTGCACTGTCTAGGTTACCTAGTGGGCACTTTGACTATCTAGGTAACCTAGTGGTCACTTGGACTGTCTAGGTTACCTAGCGGGCACTTGGACTATGTAGGTTAACTAGCGAGCACTTGGTCTATGTAGGTTAACTAGCAGGCCCTTGGACTATGTAAGTTAACTAGAGGGCACTTGGACGATCTAGGTTAACAAGTGGGCCCTTGGACTATGTAGATTAACTAGCCGGCACTTGGATGATCTAGGTTAACTAGCGGGTACTTGGACGATCTTGGTTAACAGGCGGGCACTTGGACTATCAAAGTTAACAAGCGAGCCCTTGGACTATGTAGGTCAACTAGCGGGTCCTTGGACTATCTAGGTTACCTAGATAGCACTTGGACTATATAGGTTCCCTAGCGGGCACTTGGACTATCTAGGTTAACGAACGGGCACTTGGACTATACAGGTAACCTAGGCGGCACTTGGACTGTCTAGGTTACATAGCGGGCACTTGGACATCTAGGTTAACGAATGGGCACTTGGACTATGTAGGTTCCCTAGCGGCCCTTGGACTATGTAATTTCCCTAGCGGGCACTTGGTCTATGTGGGTTCCCTAGCGGGCACTTGGACTATCTAGGTTAGGTAACGGGCACTTGGACAATGTAGGTTACCTAGCGGGCACTTGGACTATCTAGGTTACCAAACGGGCACTTTGACTATCTAGGTTACCTAGCGGGCACTTGGACTATCTAGGTTACCTAACGGGCACTTTGACTATCTAGGTTACCTAGCGGGCACTTGGACTGTCTAGGTTTCATAGCGTGCAATAGGAATTCTAGGTTAACGAACGGGCTCTTGGACTATGTAGGTCGCCTAGCGGGCATTTGGACGATCTAGGTTAGGTAATGGGCACTTGGATTATCTAGGTTACATAGCGGGCACTTGGACTATCTAGGTTAGCTAACGGGCACTTTGACTATCTAGGTTACCTAGCGGGCACTAGGACTATGTAGGTAACATAGCGGGAACTTGGACTATCTAGGTTAACTAGCAGGTTCTTGGAATATGTAGGTTAACTAGCGGGCCCTTGGACTATGTAGGTTAACTAGCGGACACTTGGAGGTTCTAGGTTAACTTGCGGGCACTTGGACTATCTAGGCTCCCTAACGGGCACTTGGACTATGTAGGTTACCTAGCGGGCACTTGGTCTTTGTATATACCCTAGCGGGCACTTGGACTATCTACGTTACCTAGCGGGTACTAGGACTATATAGGTTACTAACGGGCACATGGACTATGTAAGTTCCCTAGCGGGCACTTGGACTACGTGGGTTCCCTAGCGGGCACTTGGACAGTCTAGGTTAACGAACGGGCACTTGGACTATCTAGGTCAACTAGCGAGCACTTGGACTATGTAAGTTCCCTAGTGGGCACTGGACTATGTGGTTTCCCTAGCGGGCACTTGGACTGTCTAGGTTAACAGACGGGCACTTGGACTATCTAGGTTAACTAGCAGGCACTTGGACTATGTAAATTCCCTAGCGGGCACTGGAATATGTGGTTTCCCTAGCGGGCACTTGGACTGTCTAGGCTAGTGAAAGGGCACTTGGACTATCTAGGTTACCTGGCGGGCACTTGGACTATGTAGGTTAACTAGCGGGCACTTGGACTATCTAGGTTAGCTAACGGGCACTTGGACTATCTAGGTTTACTAACGGGCACTTGGATTATGTAGGTTCCCTAGCGGGCACTTAGACTATGTAGGTTTCCTTGCGGGCATTTGGAGTATGTAGGTTACCTAGCGAGCACTTGGACTATGTAGGTTCCCTAACAGGCACTTGGACTATGTAGGTTCCCTAGCCGTCACGTGGACTATGTAGGCTCCCTAGAAGGCACTTGGACTATGTAGGTTACCTATCGCGCACTTTGACTATGTTGGTTATCTAGCGGGCACTTAGACTATCCAGGTTACGAAGCGGGCACTTGGATTATGTAGGTTACCAAACGGGCACTTGGACTATCTAGGTTAACGAACGGACACTTGGACTATGTAGGTAACCTAGCGGGCACTTGGACTGTCTAAGTTACATAGCGGGCACTTGGACTATCTAGGTTAACGAACGGGCACTTGGACTATGTAGGTTAGCTAACAGGCACTTGGACTATCTAGGTTACCTACAAGGCACTTGGACTATGAAGGTTACCTAGCGGACACTTGGACGATCTAGGTTAACTAGCGGGCCCTTGGACTATCTAGGTTTACTAGCGGGCACTTGGACTATCTAGGTTAACTAGCGGGCACTTGGACTATGTAGTTTCCCTAGCGGGCATTTGGATAATTTAGGTTACCTAGCGGGCACTTGGACTATGTAGGTTACCTAGCGGGCACTTGGGCTATCTAGGTTACCTAGCGGGCACTTGGACTATGTAGGTTAACTAGAAGGCACTTGGACTATCAAGGATACCTAGCAGGCTCTTGGACTATGTAGGTTACCAGCGGACACTTGGACTATCTAGGTTAACGAACGTGCACTTGGACCATGTAGGTAACCTAGCGGGCACTTGGACTATCTAGGTTACATAACGGGCACTTGGATTATGCAGGTAACCTAGCGGGCACTTGGACTGTCTAGGTTTCATAGCGGGCAATAGGACTTCTAGGTTATCGAACGGGCTCTTGGACTATGTAGGTCGCCTAGCGGGCATTTGGACGATCTAGGTTAGGTAACGGGCACTTGGATTATCTAGGTTACCTAGCGGGAACTTGGACTATGTAGGTTACATAGCGGTCACTTGGACTACCTAGGTTAGCTAATGGGCACTTTGACTATCTAGGTTACCTAGCGGGCACTTGGACTATCTAGGTTAGCTAACAGGAACTTGGACTATCTAGGTTACCTAGCGGGCACTAGGACTATGTAGGTAACATAGCGGGCCCTTGGACTATCTAGGTTAACTAGCGGGTTCTTGGACTATGTAGGTTAACTAGCGGGCCCTTGGACTATGTAGGTTAACTAGCGGACACTTGGAGGTTCTAGGTTGACTTGCGGGCACTTGGACTATCTAGGTTAACTAGCGGACACTTGGATTTTCTAGGTTACCTAGCAGCACTTGCACGATGCAGGTTCCCTAGCGGGCACTTGGACTATCTAGGCTCCCTAACGGGCACTTGGACTATGTAGGTTACCTAACGGGCACTTGGTCTATGTACATACCCTAGCAGGCACTTGGACTATCTAGGCTCCCTATCGGGCACTTGGACTATGTAGGTTACTAGCGGGCATTTGGACTATGTAGGTTACCTAACGGGCACTTGGACTATGTAGGTTCTGTATCGGGCACTTGGACAATGTTGGATAACTGGCGGGCAGTAGGACTATGTAGGTTACCTAGCGGGCACTTGTTCTATGTACATACCATAGCGGGCACTTGCACTATCTACGTTACCTAGCGGGTACTAGGACTATATAGGTTACTAACGGGCACTTGGACTATGTAAGTTCCCTAGCGGGCACTTGGACTATGTGGGTTCCCTAGCGGGCACTTGGACAGTCTAGGTTAACGAACGGGCACTTGGACTATCTAGGTCAACTAGCGGGCACTTGGACTATGTAAGTTCCCTAGTGGGCACTGGTCTATGTGGTTTCCCTAGCGGGCACTTGGACTGTCTAGGTTAACAGACGGGCACTTGGACTATCTAGGTTAACTAGCAGGCACTTGGACTATGTAAATTCCCTAGCGGGCACTGGACTATGTGGTTTCCCTAGCGGGCACTTGGACTGTCTAGGGTAGCGAAAGGGCACTTGGACTATCTAGGTTACCTGGCGGGCACTTGGACTATGTAGGTTAACTAGCGGGCACTTGGACTATCTAGGTTAGCAAACGGGCACTTGGACTATCTAGGTTAACGAATGGACACTTGGACTATGTAGGTAACCTAGCGGGCACTTGGACTGTCTAAGTTACATAGCGGGCACTTGGACTATCTAGGTTAACGAACGGGCACTTGGACTATGTAGGTTAGCTAACAGGCACTTGGACTATCTAGGTTACCTACAAGGCACTTGGACTATGAAGGTTACCTAGCGGACACTTGGACGATCTAGGTTAACTAGCGGGCCCTTGGACTATCTAGGTTTACTGGCGGGCACTTGGACTATCTAGGTTAACTAGCGGGCACTTGGACTATGTAGTTTCCCTAGCGGGCATTTGGATAATTTAGGTTACCTAGCGGGCACTTGGACTACGTAGGTTACCTAGCGGGCACTTGGGCTATCTAGGTTACCTAGCGGGCACTTGGACTATGTAGGTTAACTAGAAGGCACTTGGACTCTCAAGGATACCTAGCAGGTTCTTGGACTATGTAGGTTACCAGCGGGCACTTGGACTATCTATGTTAACGAACGTGCACTTGGACTATGTAGGTAACCTAGCGGGCACTTGGACTGTCTAGGTTACCTAGCGGGCACTTTGACTATCTAGGTTAACGAACGGGCACTTGGACTATGTAGGTTAACTAGCGGACACTTCGACTATCTAGGTTAGCTAACAGGCAATTGGACTATCTAGGTTACCTAGCGCGCACTTTCACTATGTAGGTTACCTAGCGGGCACTTGGACTATCTAGGTTACCTAGCAGGCACTTTGACTATCTAGGTTAACTAACGGGAACTTGGACTGTGTAGGTTGCTTAGCGAGCACTTTGACTATGTAGGTTCCCTAGCTTTTACTTGGACTGTCTAGGTTAACTAGCGGGCAATTGCACTGTCTAGGTTACCTAGTGGGCACTTTGACTATCTAGGTAACCTAGTGGTCACTTGGACTGTCTAGGTTACCTAGCGGGCACTTGGACTATGTAGGTTAACTAGCGAGCACTTGGTCTATGTAGGTTAACTAGCAGGCCCTTGGACTATGTAAGTTAACTAGAGGGCACTTGGACGATCTAGGTTAACAAGTGGGCCCTTGGACTATGTAGATTAACTAGCCGGCACTTGGATGATCTAGGTTAACTAGCGGGCACTTGGACGATCTAGGTTAACAGGCGGGCACTTGGACTATCAAAGTTAACAAGCGAGCCCTTGGACTATGTAGGTCAACTAGCGGGTCCTTGGACTATCTAGGTTACCTAGATAGCACTTGGACTATATAGGTTCCCTAGCGGGCACTTGGACTATCTAGGTTAACGAACGGGCACTTGGACTATGCAGGTAACCTAGGCGGCACTTGGACTATGTAGTTTCCCTAGCGGGCATTTGGATAATTTAGGTTACCTAGCGGGCACTTGGACTATGTAGGTTACCTAGCGGGCACTTGGACTATCTAGGTTACCTAGTAGGCACTTTGACTATCTAGGTTAACTAACGGGCACTTGGACTGTGTAGGTTGCTTAGCGAGCACTTTGACTATGTAGGTTCCCTAGCTTTTACTTGGACTGTCTAGGTTAACTAGCGGGCAATTGCACTGTCTAGGTTACCTAGTGGGCACTTTGACTATCTAGGTAACCTAGTGGTCACTTGGACTGTCTAGGTTACCTAGCGGGCACTTGGACTATGTAGGTTAACTAGCGAGCACTTGGTCTATGTAGGTTAACTAGCAGGCCCTTGGACTATGTAAGTTAACTAGAGGGCACTTGGACGATCTAGGTTAACAAGTGGGCCCTTGGACTATGTAGATTAACTAGCCGGCACTTGGATGATCTAGGTTAACTAGCGGGTACTTGGACGATCTTGGTTAACAGGCGGGCACTTGGACTATCAAAGTTAACAAGCGAGCCCTTGGACTATGTAGGTCAACTAGCGGGTCCTTGGACTATCTAGGTTACCTAGATAGCACTTGGACTATATAGGTTCCCTAGCGGGCACTTGGACTATCTAGGTTAACGAACGGGCACTTGGACTATACAGGTAACCTAGGCGGCACTTGGACTGTCTAGGTTACATAGCGGGCACTTGGACATCTAGGTTAACGAATGGGCACTTGGACTATGTAGGTTCCCTAGCGGCCCTTGGACTATGTAATTTCCCTAGCGGGCACTTGGTCTATGTGGGTTCCCTAGCGGGCACTTGGACTATCTAGGTTAGGTAACGGGCACTTGGACAATGTAGGTTACCTAGCGGGCACTTGGACTATCTAGGTTACCAAACGGGCACTTTGACTATCTAGGTTACCTAGCGGGCACTTGGACTATCTAGGTTACCTAACGGGCACTTTGACTATCTAGGTTACCTAGCGGGCACTTGGACTGTCTAGGTTTCATAGCGTGCAATAGGAATTCTAGGTTAACGAACGGGCTCTTGGACTATGTAGGTCGCCTAGCGGGCATTTGGACGATCTAGGTTAGGTAATGGGCACTTGGATTATCTAGGTTACATAGCGGGCACTTGGACTATCTAGGTTAGCTAACGGGCACTTTGACTATCTAGGTTACCTAGCGGGCACTAGGACTATGTAGGTAACATAGCGGGAACTTGGACTATCTAGGTTAACTAGCAGGTTCTTGGAATATGTAGGTTAACTAGCGGGCCCTTGGACTATGTAGGTTAACTAGCGGACACTTGGAGGTTCTAGGTTAACTTGCGGGCACTTGGACTATCTAGGCTCCCTAACGGGCACTTGGACTATGTAGGTTACCTAGCGGGCACTTGGTCTTTGTATATACCCTAGCGGGCACTTGGACTATCTACGTTACCTAGCGGGTACTAGGACTATATAGGTTACTAACGGGCACATGGACTATGTAAGTTCCCTAGCGGGCACTTGGACTACGTGGGTTCCCTAGCGGGCACTTGGACAGTCTAGGTTAACGAACGGGCACTTGGACTATCTAGGTCAACTAGCGAGCACTTGGACTATGTAAGTTCCCTAGTGGGCACTGGACTATGTGGTTTCCCTAGCGGGCACTTGGACTGTCTAGGTTAACAGACGGGCACTTGGACTATCTAGGTTAACTAGCAGGCACTTGGACTATGTAAATTCCCTAGCGGGCACTGGAATATGTGGTTTCCCTAGCGGGCACTTGGACTGTCTAGGCTAGTGAAAGGGCACTTGGACTATCTAGGTTACCTGGCGGGCAATTGGACTATGTAGGTTAACTAGCGGGCACTTGGACTATCTAGGTTAGCTAACGGGCACTTGGACTATCTAGGTTTACTAACGGGCACTTGGATTATGTAGGTTCCCTAGCGGGCACTTAGACTATGTAGGTTTCCTTGCGGGCATTTGGAGTATGTAGGTTACCTAGCGAGCACTTGGACTATGTAGGTTCCCTAACAGGCACTTGGACTATGTAGGTTCCCTAGCCGTCACGTGGACTATGTAGGCTCCCTAGAAGGCACTTGGACTATGTAGGTTACCTATCGCGCACTTTGACTATGTTGGTTATCTAGCGGGCACTTAGACTATCCAGGTTACGAAGCGGGCACTTGGATTATGTAGGTTACCAAACGGGCACTTGGACTATCTAGGTTAACGAACGGACACTTGGACTATGTAGGTAACCTAGTGGGCACTTGGACTGTCTAAGTTACATAGCGGGCACTTGGACTATCTAGGTTAACGAACGGGCACTTGGACTATGTAGGTTAGCTAACAGGCACTTGGACTATCTAGGTTACCTACAAGGCACTTGGACTATGAAGGTTACCTAGCGGACACTTGGACTATCTAGGTTAACTAGCGGGCACTTGGACTATGTAGTTTCCCTAGCGGGCATTTGGATAATTTAGGTTACCTAGCGGGCACTTGGACTATGTAGGTTACCTAGCGGGCACTTGGGCTATCTAGGTTACCTAGCGGGCACTTGGACTATGTAGGTTAACTAGAAGGCACTTGGACTATCAAGGATACCTAGCAGGCTCTTGGACTATGTAGGTTACCAGCGGACACTTGGACTATCTAGGTTAACGAACGTGCACTTGGACCATGTAGGTAACCTAGCGGGCACTTGGACTATCTAGGTTACATAACGGGCACTTGGATTATGCAGGTAACCTAGCGGGCACTTGGACTGTCTAGGTTTCATAGCGGGCAATAGGACTTCTAGGTTATCGAACGGGCTCTTGGACTATGTAGGTCGCCTAGCGGGCATTTGGACGATCTAGGTTAGGTAACGGGCACTTGGATTATCTAGGTTACCTAGCGGGAACTTGGACTATGTAGGTTACATAGCGGTCACTTGGACTACCTAGGTTAGCTAATGGGCACTTTGACTATCTAGGTTACCTAGCGGGCACTTGGACTATCTAGGTTAGCTAACAGGAACTTGGACTATCTAGGTTACCTAGCGGGCACTAGGACTATGTAGGTAACATAGCGGGCCCTTGGACTATCTAGGTTAACTAGCGGGTTCTTGGACTATGTAGGTTAACTAGCGGGCCCTTGGACTATGTAGGTTAACTAGCGGACACTTGGAGGTTCTAGGTTGACTTGCGGGCACTTGGACTATCTAGTTTAACTAGCGAACACTTGGATTTTCTAGGTTACCTAGCAGCACTTGCACGATGCAGGTTCCCTAGCGGGCACTTGGACTATCTAGGCTCCCTAACGGGCACTTGGACTATGTAGGTTACCTAACGGGCACTTGGTCTATGTACATACCCTAGCAGGCACTTGGACTATCTAGGCTCCCTATCGGGCACTTGGACTATGTAGGTTACTAGCGGGCATTTGGACTATGTAGGTTACCTAACGGGCACTTGGACTATGTAGGTTCTGTATCGGGCACTTGGACAATGTTGGATAACTGGCGGGCAGTAGGACTATGTAGGTTACCTAGCGGGCACTTGGACTATCTAGGTTAGGTAACGGGCACTTGGACTATCTAGGTTACCTAGTGGGAACTTGGACTATGTAGGTTACCTAGCGGCCATTTTGACTATCTTGGTTACCTAGCGGTCACTTGGACTATGTAGGTTAATTAGCGGACACTTGGACGAACTAGGTTAACGAGCGGGCCCTTGGACAATGTAGGTTACCTAGGGGACACTTGGAATATCTAGGTTAGCTAACAGGAACTTGTACTATCTAGGTTACCAAGCGGGCACTTTGACTATGTAGGTTACCTAGTGGGCACTTGGACTATCTAGGGTAGCTAACGGGTACTTGGACTATCTAGGTTACCTAACGGGCACTTGGATTATGTACGTTCCCTAGCGGGCACTTAGACTATGTAGGTTTCCTTGCGGGCATTTGGAATATGTAGGTTACCTAGCGAGCACTTGGACTATGTAGGTTGCCTAATGGGCACTTGGACTATGTAGGTTCCCTAGCGGTCACGTGGACTATATAGGCTCCCTGGAAGGCACTTGGACTATGTAGGTTACCTATCGCGCATTTGACTATGTTGGTTATCTAGCGGGCACTTAGACTATCCAGGTTACGAAGCGGGCACTTGGATTATGTAGGTTACCAAACGGGCACTTGGAGTATCTAGGTTAACGAACGGACACTTGGACTATGTAGGTTAGCTAACAGGCACTTGGACTATCTAGGTTACCTAGAAGACACTTGGACTATGTAGGTTACCTAGCGGACACTTGGACGATCTAGGTTAACTAGCGGGCACTTGGACTATCTAGGTTAACTAGCGGGCCCTTGGACTATCTAGGTTTACTGGCGGGCACTTGGACTATCTACGTTACCTAGCGGGTACTAGGACTATATAGGTTACTAACGGGTACTTGAACTATGTAAGTTCCCTAGCGGGCACTTGGACTATGTGGGTTTCTAGCGGGCACTTGGATTGTCTAGGTTAACAGACGGGCACTTGGACTATATAGGTTAACTAGCAGGCACTTGGACTATGTAAATTCCCTAGCGGGCACTGGAATATGTGGTTTCCCTAGCAGGCACTTGGACTGTCTAGGTTAACAGACGGGCACTTGGACTATCTAGGTTAACTAGCAGGCACTTGGACTATGTAAATTCCCTAGCGGGCACTGGACTATGTGGTTTCCCTAGCGGGCACTTGGACTGTCTAGGCTAGCGAAAGGGCACTTGGACTATCTAGGTTACCTAGCGGGCACTTGGACTATGCAGGTTAACTACCGGGCACTTGGACTATCTAGGTTAGCTAACGGGCACTTGGACTATCTAGGTTACCTAACGGGCACTTGGATTATGTAGGTTCCCTAGCGGGCACTTAGACTATGTGGGTTTCCTTGCGGGCATTTGGAGTATGTAGGTTACCTAGCGAGCACTTGGACTATGTAGGTTCCCTAACAGGCACTTGGACTATGTAGGTTCCCTAGCGGTCACGTGGACTATGTAGGCTCCCTAGAAGGCACTTGGACTATGTAGGTTACCTATCGCGCACTTTGACTATGTTGGTTATCTAGCGGGCACTTAGACTATCCAGGTTTCGAAGCGGGCACTTGGATTATGTAGGTTACCAAACGGGCACTTGGACTATCTAGGTTAACGAACGGACACTTGGACTATGTAGGTAACATAGCGGGCACTTGGACTGTCAAAGTTACATAGCGGGCACTTGGACTATCTAGGTTAACGAACGGGCACTTGGACTATGTAGCTAGCTAACAGGCACTTGGACTATCTAGGTTACCTACAAGGCACTTTTACTATGAAAGTTACCTAGCGGACACTTGGACGATCTAGGTTAACTAGCGGGCCCTTGGACTATCTAGGTTTACTAGCGGGCACTCGGACTATCTAGGTTAACTAGCGGGCACTTGGACTATGTAGTTTCCCTAGCGGGCATTTGGATAATTTAGGTTACCTAGTGGGCACTTGGACTATGTAGGTTACCTAGCGGGCACTTGGGCTATCTAGGTTACCTAGCGGGCACTTGGACTATGTAGGTTAACTAGAAGGCACTTGGACTATCAAGGATACCTAGCAGGCTCTTGGACTATGTAGGTACCAGCGGACACTTGGACTATCTATGTTAACGAACGTGCACTTGGACTATGTAGGTAACCTAGCGGGCACTTGGACTGTCTAGGTTACCTAGCGGGCACTAGGACTATCTAGGTTAACGAACGGGCACTTGGACTATGTAGGTTAAGTAGGGGACACTTCGACTATCTAGGTTAGATAACGTGCAATTGGACTATCTAGGTTACCTAGCGCACACTTTGACTATGTAGGTTACCTAGCGGGCACTTGGACTATCTAGGTTACCTAGCAGGCACTTTGACTATCTAGGTTAACTAACGGGCACTTGGACTGTGTAGGTTGCTTAGCGAGCACTTTGACTATGTAGGTTCCCCAGCGGTTACTTGGACTGTCTATGTTAACTAGCGGGCAATTGCACTGTCTAGGTTACCTAGTGGGCACTTTGACTATCTAGGTTACCTAGCGGGCACTTGGACTATGTAGGTTCCCTAGCGGGCACTTGGACTATGTAGTTAACCTAGTGGTCACTTGGACTGTCTAGGTTACCTAGCGGGCACTTGGACTATGTAGGTTAACTAGCGAGCACTTGGTCTATGTAGGTTAACTAGCAGGCCCTTGGACTATGTAAGTTAACTAGAGGGCACTTGGACGATCTAGGTTAACAAGTGGGCCCTTGGACTATGTAGATTAACTAGCCGGCACTTGGATGATCTAGGTTAACTAGCGGGCACTTGGACGATCTAGGTTAACAGGCGGGCACATGGACTATCAATGTTAACAAGCGAGCCCTTGGACTATGTAGGTCCACTAGCGGGTCCTTGGACTATCTAGGTTACCTAGATAGCACTTGGACTATATAGGTTCCCTAGCGGGCACTTGGACTATCTAGGTTAACGAACGGGCACTTGGACTATGCAGGTAACCTAGCCAGCACTTGGACTGTCTAGGATACATAGCAGGCACTTGGACTTCTAGGTTAACGAATGGGCACTTGGACTATGTAGGTTCCCTAGCGGCCCTTGGACTATGTAAGTTCCCTAGCGGGCACTTGGTCTATGTGGGTTCCCTAGCGGGCACTTGGACTATCTAGGTTAGGTAACGGGCACTTGGACTATAAGGTTACCTTGCGGGAACTTGGACAATGTAGGTTACCTAGCGGGCACTTGGACTATCTAGGTTACCTAACGGGCACTTTGACTATCTAGGTTACCTAGCGGGCACTTGGACTGTCTAGGTTTCATAGCGTGCAATAGGACTTCTAGGTTAACGAACAGGCTCTTGGACTATGTAGTTCGCCTAGCGGGCATTTGGACGATCTAGGTTAGGTAACGGGCACTTGGATTATCTAGGTTACCTAGCGGGAACTTGGACTATGTAGGTTACATAGCGGGCACTTGGACTATCTAGGTTAGCTAACGGGCACTTTGACTATCTAGGTTACCTAGCGGGCACTTGGACTATCTAGGTTAGCTAACAGGAACTTGGAATATCTAGGTTACCTAGCGGGCACTAGGAATATGTAGGTAACATACCGGGCCCTTGGACTATCTAGGTTAACTAGCGGGTTCTTGACTATGTAGGTTAACTAGCGGGCCCTTGGACTATGTAGGTTAACTAGCGGACACTTGGAGGTTCTAGGTTAACTTGCGGGCACTTGGACTATCTAGGTTAACTAGCGGGCACTTGGATTATCTAGGTTACCTAGCAGCACTTGCACGATGCAGGTTCCCTAGCGGGCACTTGGACTATCTAGGCTCCCTAACGGGCACTTGGACTATGTAGGTTACCTAGCGGGCACTTGGTCTATGTACATACATACCCTAGCGGGCACTTGGACTATCTACGTTACCTAGCGGGTACTAGGACTATATAGGTTACTAACGGGCACTTGAACTATGTAAGTTCCCTAGCGGGCACTTGGACTATGTGGGTTCCCTAGCGGGCACTTGGATTGTCTAGGTTAACAGACGGGCACTTGGACTATATAGGTTAACTAGCAGGCACTTGGACTATGTAAATTCCCTAGCGGGCACTGGAATATGTGGTTTCCCTAGCAGGCACTTGGACTGTCTAGGTTAACAGACGGGCACTTGGACTATCTAGGTTAACTAGCAGGCACTTGGACTATGTAAATTCCCTAGCGGGCACTGGACTATGTGGTTTCCCTAGCGGGCACTTGGACTGTCTAGGCTAGCGAAAGGGCACTTGGACTATCTAGGTTACCTAGCGGGCACTTGGACTATGCAGGTTAACTACCGGGCACTTGGACTATCTAGGTTAGCTAACGGGCACTTGGACTATCTAGGTTACCTAACGGGCACTTGGATTATGTAGGTTCCCTAGCGGGCACTTAGACTATGTAGGTTTCCTTGCGGGCATTTGGAGTATGTAGGTTACCTAGCGAGCACTTGGACTATGTAGGTTCCCTAACAGGCACTTGGACTATGTAGGTTCCCTAGCGGTCACGTGGACTATGTAGGCTCCCTAAAAGGCACTTGGACTATGTAGGTTACCTATCGCGCACTTTGACTATGTTGGTTATCTAGCGGGCACTTAGACTATCCAGGTTTCGAAGCGGGCACTTGGATTATGTAGGTTACCAAACGGGCACTTGGACTATCTAGGTTAACGAACGGACACTTGGACTATGTAGGTAACCTAGCGGGCACTTGGACTGTCTAAGTTACATAGCGGGCACTTGGACTATCTAGGTTAACGAACGGGCACTTGGACTATGTAGGTAGCTAACAGGCACTTGGACTATCTAGGTTACCTACAAGGCACTTGGACTATGAAAGTTACCTAGCGGACACTTGGACGATCTAGGTTAACTAGCGGGCCCTTGGACTATCTAGGTTTACTAGCGGGCACTCGGACTATCTAGGTTAACTAGCGGGCACTTGGACTATGTAGTTTCCCTAGCGGGCATTTGGATAATTTAGGTTACCTAGTGGGCACTTGGACTATGTAGGTTACCTAGCGGGCACTTGGGCTATCTAGGTTACCTAGCGGGCACTTGGACTATGTAGGTTAACTAGAAGGCACTTGGACTATCAAGGATACCTAGCAGGCTCTTGGACTATGTAGGTTACCAGCGGACACTTGGACTACCTAGGTTAACGAACGTGCACTTGGACTATGTAGGTAACCTAGCGGGCACTTGGACTATCTAGGTTACCTAACGGGCACTTGGATTATGCAGGTAACCTAGCGGGCACTTGGACTGTCTAGGTTTCATAGCGGGCAATAGGACTTCTAGGTTAACGAACGGGCTCTTGGACTATGTAGGTCGCCTAGCGGGCATTTGGACGATCTAGGTTAGGTAACGGGCACTTGGACAATCTAGGTTACCTAGCGGGCACTTTGACTATGTAGGTTACCTAGTGGGCACTTGGACTATCTAGGGTAGCTAACGGGTACTTGGACTATCTAGGTTACCTAGCGGGCACTTGGACTATGTAGGTTAACTAGCGGGCACTTGGACTATCTAGGCTAGCTAACGGGCACTTGGACAATCTAGGTTACCTAACGGGCACTTGGATTATGTACGTTCCCTAGCGGGCACTTAGACTATGTAGGTTTCCTTGCGGGCATTTGGAGTATGTAGGTTACCTAGCGAGCTTTTGGACTATGTAGGTTGCCTAACGGGCACTTGGACTATGTAGGTTCCCTAGCGGTCACGTGGACTATATAGGCTCCCTGGAAGGCACTTGGACTATGTAGGTTACCTATCGCGCACTTTGACTATGTTGGTTATCTAGCGGGCACTTAGACTATCCAGGTTACGAAGCGGGCACTTGGATTATGTAGGTTACCAAACGGGCACTTGGACTATCTAGGTTAACGAACGGACACATGGACTATGTAGGTAACCTAGCGGGCACATGGACTGTCTAGGTTACATAGCGGGCACATGGACTATCTAGGTTAACGAACGGGCACTTGGACTATGTAGGTTAGCTAACAGGCACTTGGACTATCTAGGTTTCCTAGAAGGCACTTGGACTATGTAGGTTACCTAGCGGACACTTGGACGATCTAGGTTATCTAGCGGGCACTTGGACTATCTAGGTTAACTAGCGGGCCCTTGGACTATCTAGGTTTACTGGCGGGCACTTGGACTATCTAGGTTAACTAGCGGGCACTTGGACTATGTAGTTTCCCTAGCGGGCATTTGGATAATTTAGGTTACCTAGCGGGCACTTGGACTACGTAGGTTACCTAGCGGGCACTTGGGCTATCTAGGTTACCTAGCGGGCACTTGGATTATGTAGGTTAACTAGAAGCGACTTGGACTCTCAAGGATACCTAGCAGGTTCTTGGACTATGTAGGTTACCAGCGGGCTTTTGGACTATCTAGGTTAACGAACGGGCACTTGGACTATGTAGGTTAACTAGCGGACACTTCGACTATCTAGGTTAGCTAACGGGCAATTGGACTATCTAGGTTACCTAGCGCGCACTTTGACTATGTAGGTTACCTAGCGGGCACTTGGACTATCTAGGTTACCTAGCTGGCACTTTGACTATCTAGGTTAACTAACGGGTACTTGGACTGTGTAGGTTGCTTAGCGAGCACTTTGACTATGTAGGTTCCCTAGCTTTTACTTGGACTGTCTAGGTTAACTAGCGGGCAATTGCACTGTGTAGGTTACCTAGTGGGCACTTTGACTATCTAGGTAACCTAGTGGTCACTTGGACTGTCTAGGTTACCTAGCGGGCACTTGGACTATGTAGGTTAACTAGCGAGCACTTGGTCTATGTAGGTTAACTAGCAGGCCCTTGGACTATGTAAGTTAACTAGAGGGCACTTGGACGATCTAGGTTAACAAGTGGGCCCTTGGACTATGTAGATTAACTAGCCGGCACTTGGATGATCTAGGTTAACAAGCGGGCACTTGGACGATCTAGGTTAACAGGCGGGCACTTGGACTATCAAAGTTAACAAGCGAGCCCTTGGACTATGTAGGTCAACTAGCGGGTCCTTGGACTATCTAGGTTACCTAGATAGCACTTGGACTATATAGGTTCCCTAGCGGGCACTTGGACTATCTAGGTTAACGAACGGGCACTTGGACTATGCAGGTAACCTAGGCGGCACTTGGACTGTCTAGGTTACATAGCGGGCACTTGGACTTCTAGGTTAACGAATGGGCACTTGGACTATGTAGGTTCCCTAGCGGCCCTTGGACTATGTAAGTTCCCTAGCGGGCACTTGGTCTATGTGGGTTCCCTAGCGGGCACTTGGACTATCTAGGTTAGGTAACGGGCACTTGGACAATGTAGGTTACCTAGCGGGCACTTGGACTATCTAGGTTACCAAACAGGTACTTTGACTATCTAGGTTACCTAGCGGGCACTTGGACTATCTAGGTTACCTAACGGGCACTTTGACTATCTAGGTTACCTAACGGGCACTTGGACTGTCTAGGTTTCATAGGGTGCAATAGGACTTCTAGGTTAACGAACGGGCTCTTCGACTATGTAGGTCGCCTAGCGGGCATTTGGACGATCTAGGTTAGGTAAGGGGCACTTGGATTATCTAGGTTACCTAGCGGGAACTTGGACTATGTAGGTTACATAGCGGGCACTTGGACTATCTAGGTTAGCTAACGGGCACTTTGACTATCTAGGTTACCTAGCGGGCACTTGGACTATCTAGGTTAGCTAACAGGAACTTGGACTATCTAGGTTACCTAGCGGGCACTAGGACTATGTAGGTAACATAGCGGGAAATTGGACTATCTAGGTTAACTAGCAGGTTCTTGGACTATGTAGGTTAACTAGCGGGCCCTTAGACTATGTAGGTTAACTAGCGGACACTTGGAGGTTCTAGGTTAACTTGCGGGCACTTGGACTATCTAGGTTAACTAGCGGGCACTTGGATTATCTAGGTTACCTAGCAGCACTTGCACGATGCAGGTTCCCTAGCGGGCACTTGGACTATCTAGGCTCCCTAACGGGCACTTGGACTATGTAGGTTACCTAGCAGGCACTTGGTCTATGTACATACCCTAGCGGGCACTTGGACTATCTACGTTACCTAGCGGGTACTAGGACTATATAGGTTACTAACGGGCACTTGGACTATGTGGGTTCCCTAGCGGGCACTTGGGCAGTCTAGGTTAACGAACGGGCACTTGGACTATCTAGGTCAACTAGCGGGCACTTGGACTATGTAAGTTCCCTAGTGGGCACTGGACTATGTGGTTTCCCTAGCGGGCACTTGGACTGTCTAGGTTAACAGACGGGCACTTGGACTATCTAGGTTAACTAGCAGGCACTTGGACTATGTAAATTCCCTAGCGGGCACTGGACTATGTGGTTTCCCTAGCGGGCACTTGGACTGTCTAGGCTAGCGAAAGGGCACTTGGACTATCTAGGTTACCTGGCGGGCACTTGGACTATGTAGGTTAACTAGCGGGCACTTGGACTATCTAGGTTAGCTAACGGGCACTTGGACTATCTAGGTTACCTAACGGGCACTTGGATTATGTAGGTTCCCTAGCGGGCACTTAGACTATGTAGGTTTCCTTGCGGGCATTTGGAGTATGTAGGTTACCTAGCGAGCACTTGGACTATGTAGGTTCCCTAACAGGCACTTGGACTATGTAGGTTCCCTAGCGATCACGTGGACTATGTACGCTCCCTAGAAGGCACTTGGACTATGTAGGTTACCTATCGCGCACTTTGACTATGTTGGTTATCTAGCGGGCACTTAGACTATCCAGGTTACGAAGCGGGCACTTGGATTATGTAGGTTACCAAACGGGCAATTGGACTATCTAGGTTAACGAACGGACACTTGGACTATGTAGGTAACCTAGCGGGCACTTGGACTGTCTAAGTTACATAGCGGGCACTTGGACTATCTAGGTTAACGAACGGGCACTTGGACTATGTAGGTTAGCTAACAGGCACTTGGACTATCTAGGTTACCTACAAGGCACTTGGACTATGAAGGTTACCTAGCGGACACTTGGACGATCTAGGTTAACTAGCGGGCCCTTGGACTATCTAGGTTTACTAGCGGGCACTTGGACTATCTAGGTTAACTAGCGAGCACTTGGACTATGTAGTTTCCCTAGCGGGCATTTGGATAATTTAGGTTACCTAGCGGGCACTTGGACTACGTAGGTTACCTAGCGGGCACTTGGACTATGTAGGTTAACTAGAAGGCACTTGGACTCTCAAGGATACCTAGCAGGTTCTTGGACTATGTAGGTTACCAGCGGGCACTTGGACTATCTATGTTAACGAACGTGCACTTGGACTATGTAGGTAACCTAGCGGGCACTTGGACTGTCTAGGTTACCTAGCGGGCACTTTGACTATCTAGGTTAACGAACGGGCACTTGGACTATGTAGGTTAACTAGCGGACACTTCGACTATCTAGGTTAGCTAACGGGCAATTGGACTATCTAGGTTACCTAGCGCGCACTTTGACTATGTAGGTTACCTATCGGGCACTTGGACTATCTAGGTTACCTAGCAGGCAATTTGACTATCTAGGTTAACTAACGGGCACTTGGACTGTGTAGGTTGCTTAGCGAGCACTTTGACTATGTAGGTTCCCTAGCTTTTACTTGGACTGTCTAGGTTAACTAGCGGGCAATTGCACTGTCTAGGTTACCTAGTGGGCACTTTGACTATCTAGGTAACCTAGTGGTCACTTGGACTGTCTAGGTTACCTAGCGGGCACTTGGACTATGTAGGTTAACTAGCGAGCACTTGGTCTATGTAGGTTAACTAGCAGGCCCTTGGACTATGTAAGTTAACTAGAGGGCACTTGGACGATCTAGGTTAACAAGTGGGCCCTTGGACTATGTAGATTAACTAGCCGGCACTTGGATGATCTAGGTTAACTAGCGGGCACTTGGACGATCTAGGTTAACAGGCGGGCACTTGGACTATCAAAGTTAACAAGCGAGCCCTTGGACTATGTAGGTCAACTAGCGGGTCCTTGGACTATCTAGGTTACCTAGATAGCACTTGGACTATATAGGTTCCCTAGCGGGCACTTGGACTATCTAGGTTAACGAACGGGCACTTGGACTATGCAGGTAACCTAGGCGGCACTTGGACTATGTAGTTTCCCTAGCGGGCATTTGGATAATTTAGGTTACCTAGCGGGCACTTGGACTATGTAGGTTACCTAGCGGGCACTTGGACTATCTAGGTTACCTATCAGGCACTTTGACTATCTAGGTTAACTAACGGGCACTTGGACTGTGTAGGTTGCTTAGCGAGCACTTTGACTATGTAGGTTCCCTAGCTTTTACTTGGACTGTCTAGGTTAACTAGCGGGCAATTGCACTGTCTAGGTTACCTAGTGGGCACTAGGACTATGTAGATAACATAGCGGGAACTTGGACTATCTAGGTTAACTAGCAGGTTCTTGGAATATGTAGGTTAACTAGCGGGCCCTTGGACTATTTAGGTTAACTAGCGGACACTTGGAGGTTCTAGGTTAACTTGCGGGCACTTGGACTATCTAGGTTAACTAGCGGGCACTTGGATTATCTAGGTTACCTAGCAGCACTTGCACGATGCAGGTTCCCTAGCGGGCACTTGGAATATCTAGGCTCCCTAACGGGCACTTGGACTATGTAGGTTACCTAGCGGGCACTTGTTCTATGTACATACCATAGCGGGCACTTGCACTATCTACGTTACCTAGCGGGTACTAGGACTATATAGGTTACTAACGGGCACTTGGACTATGTAAGTTCCCTAGCGGGCACTTGGACTATGTGGGTTCCCTAGCGGGCACTTGGACAGTCTAGGTTAACGAACGGGCACTTGGACTATCTAGGTCAACTAGCGGGCACTTGGACTATGTAAGTTCCCTAGTGGGCACTGGTCTATGTGGTTTCCCTAGCGGGCACTTGGACTGTCTAGGTTAACAGACGGGCACTTGGACTATCTAGGTTAACTAGCAGGCACTTGGACTATGTAAATTCCCTAGCGGGCACTGGACTATGTGGTTTCCCTAGCGGGCACTTGGACTGTCTAGGGTAGCGAAAGGGCACTTGGACTATCTAGGTTACCTGGCGGGCACTTGGACTATGTAGGTTAACTAGCGGGCACTTGGACTATCTAGGTTAGCAAACGGGCACTTGGACTATCTAGGTTAACGAATGGACACTTGGACTATGTAGGTAACCTAGCGGGCACTTGGACTGTCTAAGTTACATAGCGGGCACTTGGACTATCTAGGTTAACGAACGGGCACTTGGACTATGTAGGTTAGCTAACAGGCACTTGGACTATCTAGGTTACCTACAAGGCACTTGGACTATGAAGGTTACCTAGCGGACACTTGGACGATCTAGGTTAACTAGCGGGCCCTTGGACTATCTAGGTTTACTGGCGGGCACTTGGACTATCTAGGTTAACTAGCGGGCACTTGGACTATGTAGTTTCCCTAGCGGGCATTTGGATAATTTAGGTTACCTAGCGGGCACTTGGACTACGTAGGTTACCTAGCGGGCACTTGGGCTATCTAGGTTACCTAGCGGGCACTTGGACTATGTAGGTTAACTAGAAGGCACTTGGACTCTCAAGGATACCTAGCAGGTTCTTGGACTATGTAGGTTACCAGTGGGCACTTGGACTATCTATGTTAACGAACGTGCACTTGGACTATGTAGGTAACCTAGCGGGCACTTGGACTGTCTAGGTTACCTAGCGGGCACTTTGACTATCTAGGTTAACGAACGGGCACTTGGACTATGTAGGTTAACTAGCGGACACTTCGACTATCTAGGTTAGCTAACAGGCAATTGGACTATCAAGGTTACCTAGCGCGCACTTTCACTATGTAGGTTACCTAGCGGGCACTTGGACTATCTAGGTTACCTAGCAGGCACTTTGACTATCTAGGTTAACTAACGGGAACTTGGACTGTGTAGGTTGCTTAGCGAGCACTTTGACTATGTAGGTTCCCTAGCTTTTACTTGGACTGTCTAGGTTAACTAGCGGGCAATTGCACTGTCTAGGTTACCTAGTGGGCACTTTGACTATCTAGGTAACCTAGTGGTCACTTGGACTGTCTAGGTTACCTAGCGGGCACTTGGACTATGTAGGTTAACTAGCGAGCACTTGGTCTATGTAGGTTAACTAGCAGGCCCTTGGACTATGTAAGTTAACTAGAGGGCACTTGGACGATCTAGGTTAACAAGTGGGCCCTTGGACTATGTAGATTAACTAGCCGGCACTTGGATGATCTAGGTTAACTAGCGGGCACTTGGACGATCTAGGTTAACAGGCGGGCACTTGGACTATCAAAGTTAACAAGCGAGCCCTTGGACTATGTAGGTCAACTAGCGGGTCCTTGGACTATCTAGGTTACCTAGATAGCACTTGGACTATATAGGTTCCCTAGCGGGCACTTGGACTATCTAGGTTAACGAACGGGCACTTGGACTATGCAGGTAACCTAGGCGGCACTTGGACTATGTAGTTTCCCTAGCGGGCATTTGGATAATTTAGGTTACCTAGCGGGCACTTGGACTATGTAGGTTACCTAGCGGGCACTTGGACTATCTAGGTTACCTAGTAGGCACTTTGACTATCTAGGTTAACTAACGGGCACTTGGACTGTGTAGGTTGCTTAGCGAGCACTTTGACTATGTAGGTTCCCTAGCTTTTACTTGGACTGTCTAGGTTAACTAGCGGGCAATTGCACTGTCTAGGTTACCTAGTGGGCACTTTGACTATCTAGGTAACCTAGTGGTCACTTGGACTGTCTAGGTTACCTAGCGGGCACTTGGACTATGTAGGTTAACTAGCGAGCACTTGGTCTATGTAGGTTAACTAGCAGGCCCTTGGACTATGTAAGTTAACTAGAGGGCACTTGGACGATCTAGGTTAACAAGTGGGCCCTTGGACTATGTAGATTAACTAGCCGGCACTTGGATGATCTAGGTTAACTAGCGGGTACTTGGACGATCTTGGTTAACAGGCGGGCACTTGGACTATCAAAGTTAACAAGCGAGCCCTTGGACTATGTAGGTCAACTAGCGGGTCCTTGGACTATCTAGGTTACCTAGATAGCACTTGGACTATATAGGTTCCCTAGCGGGCACTTGGACTATCTAGGTTAACGAACGGGCACTTGGACTATACAGGTAACCTAGGCGGCACTTGGACTGTCTAGGTTACATAGCGGGCACTTGGACATCTAGGTTAACGAATGGGCACTTGGACTATGTAGGTTCCCTAGCGGCCCTTGGACTATGTAATTTCCCTAGCGGGCACTTGGTCTATGTGGGTTCCCTAGCGGGCACTTGGACTATCTAGGTTAGGTAACGGGCACTTGGACAATGTAGGTTACCTAGCGGGCACTTGGACTATCTAGGTTACCAAACGGGCACTTTGACTATCTAGGTTACCTAGCGGGCACTTGGACTATCTAGGTTACCTAACGGGCACTTTGACTATCTAGGTTACCTAGCGGGCACTTGGACTGTCTAGGTTTCATAGCGTGCAATAGGAATTCTAGGTTAACGAACGGGCTCTTGGACTATGTAGGTCGCCTAGCGGGCATTTGGACGATCTAGGTTAGGTAATGGGCACTTGGATTATCTAGGTTACATAGCGGGCACTTGGACTATCTAGGTTAGCTAACGGGCACTTTGACTATCTAGGTTACCTAGCGGGCACTAGGACTATGTAGGTAACATAGCGGGAACTTGGACTATCTAGGTTAACTAGCAGGTTCTTGGAATATGTAGGTTAACTAGCGGGCCCTTGGACTATGTAGGTTAACTAGCGGACACTTGGAGGTTCTAGGTTAACTTGCGGGCACTTGGACTATCTAGGCTCCCTAACGGGCACTTGGACTATGTAGGTTACCTAGCGGGCACTTGGTCTTTGTATATACCCTAGCGGGCACTTGGACTATCTACGTTACCTAGCGGGTACTAGGACTATATAGGTTACTAACGGGCACATGGACTATGTAAGTTCCCTAGCGGGCACTTGGACTACGTGGGTTCCCTAGCGGGCACTTGGACAGTCTAGGTTAACGAACGGGCACTTGGACTATCTAGGTCAACTAGCGAGCACTTGGACTATGTAAGTTCCCTAGTGGGCACTGGACTATGTGGTTTCCCTAGCGGGCACTTGGACTGTCTAGGTTAACAGACGGGCACTTGGACTATCTAGGTTAACTAGCAGGCACTTGGACTATGTAAATTCCCTAGCGGGCACTGGAATATGTGGTTTCCCTAGCGGGCACTTGGACTGTCTAGGCTAGTGAAAGGGCACTTGGACTATCTAGGTTACCTGGCGGGCACTTGGACTATGTAGGTTAACTAGCGGGCACTTGGACTATCTAGGTTAGCTAACGGGCACTTGGACTATCTAGGTTACCTAACGGGCACTTGGATTATGTAGGTTCCCTAGCGGGCACTTAGACTATGTAGGTTTCCTTGCGGGCATTTGGAGTATGTAGGTTACCTAGCGAGCACTTGGACTATGTAGGTTCCCTAACAGGCACTTGGACTATGTAGGTTCCCTAGCCGTCACGTGGACTATGTAGGCTCCCTAGAAGGCACTTGGACTATGTAGGTTACCTATCGCGCACTTTGACTATGTTGGTTATCTAGCGGGCACTTAGACTATCCAGGTTACGAAGCGGGCACTTGGATTATGTAGGTTACCAAACGGGCACTTGGACTATCTAGGTTAACGAACGGACACTTGGACTATGTAGGTAACCTAGCGGGCACATGGACTGTCTAAGTTACATAGCGGGCACTTGGACTATCTAGGTTAACGAACGGGCACTTGGACTATGTAGGTTAGCTAACAGGCACTTGGACTATCTAGGTTACCTACAAGGCACTTGGACTATGAAGGTTACCTAGCGGACACTTGGACGATCTAGGTTAACTAGCGGGCCCTTGGACTATCTAGGTTTACTAGCGGGCACTTGGACTATCTAGGTTAACTAGCGGGCACTTGGACTATGTAGTTTCCCTAGCGGGCATTTGGATAATTTAGGTTACCTAGCGGGCACTTGGACTATGTAGGTTACCTAGCAGGCACTTGGGCTATCTAGGTTACCTAGCGGGCACTTGGACTATGTAGGTTAACTAGAAGGCACTTGGACTATCAAGGATACCTAGCAGGCTCTTGGACTATGTAGGTTACCAGCGGACACTTGGACTATCTAGGTTAACGAACGTGCACTTGGACCATGTAGGTAACCTAGCGGGCACTTGGACTATCTAGGTTACATAACGGGCACTTGGATTATGCAGGTAACCTAGCGGGCACTTGGACTGTCTAGGTTTCATAGCGGGCAATAGGACTTCTAGGTTATCGAACGGGCTCTTGGACTGTGTAGGTCGCCTAGCGGGCATTTGGACGATCTAGGTTAGGTAACGGGCACTTGGATTATCTAGGTTACCTAGCGGGAACTTGGACTATGTAGGTTACATAGCGGTCACTTGGACTACCTAGGTTAGCTAATGGGCACTTTGACTATCTAGGTTACCTAGCGGGCACTTGGACTATCTAGGTTAGCTAACAGGAACTTGGACTATCTAGGTTACCTAGCGGGCACTAGGACTATGTAGGTAACATAGCGGGCCCTTGGACTATCTAGGTTAACTAGCGGGTTCTTGGACTATGTAGGTTAACTAGCGGGCCCTTGGACTATGTAGGTTAACTAGCGGACACTTGGAGGTTCTAGGTTGACTTGCGGGCACTTGGACTATCTAGTTTAACTAGCGGACACTTGGATTTTCTAGGTTACCTAGCAGCACTTGCACGATGCAGGTTCCCTAGCGGGCACTTGGACTATCTAGGCTCCCTAACGGGCACTTGGACTATGTAGGTTACCTAACGGGCACTTGGTCTATGTACATACCCTAGCAGGCACTTGGACTATCTAGGCTCCCTATCGGGCACTTGGACTATGTAGGTTACTAGCGGGCATTTGGACTATGTAGGTTACCTAACGGGCACTTGGACTATGTAGGTTCTGTATCGGGCACTTGGACAATGTTGGATAACTGGCGGGCAGTAGGACTATGTAGGTTACCTAGCGGGCACTTGGACTATCTAGGTTAGGTAACGGGCACTTGGACTATCTAGGTTACCTAGTGGGAACTTGGACTATGTAGGTTACCTAGCGGCCATTTTGACTATCTTGGTTACCTAGCGGTCACTTGGACTATGTAGGTTAATTAGCGGACACTTGGACGAACTAGGTTAACGAGCGGGCCCTTGGACAATGTAGGTTACCTAGGGGACACTTGGAATATCTAGGTTAGCTAACAGGAACTTGTACTATCTAGGTTACCAAGCGGGCACTTTGACTATGTAGGTTACCTAGTGGGCACTTGGACTATCTAGGGTAGCTAACGGGTACTTGGACTATCTAGGTTACCTAACGGGCACTTGGATTATGTACGTTCCCTAGCGGGCACTTAGACTATGTAGGTTTCCTTGCGGGCATTTGGAATATGTAGGTTACCTAGCGAGCACTTGGACTATGTAGGTTGCCTAATGGGCACTTGGACTATGTAGGTTCCCTAGCGGTCACGTGGACTATATAGGCTCCCTGGAAGGCACTTGGACTATGTAGGTTACCTATCGCGCATTTGACTATGTTGGTTATCTAGCGGGCACTTAGACTATCCAGGTTACGAAGCGGGCACTTGGATTATGTAGGTTACCAAACGGGCACTTGGAGTATCTAGGTTAACGAACGGACACTTGGACTATGTAGGTTAGCTAACAGGCACTTGGACTATCTAGGTTACCTAGAAGACACTTGGACTATGTAGGTTACCTAGCGGACACTTGGACGATCTAGGTTAACTAGCGGGCACTTGGACTATCTAGGTTAACTAGCGGGCCCTTGGACTATCTAGGTTTACTGGCGGGCACTTGGACTATCTAGGTTAACTAGCGGGCACTTGGACTATGTAGTTTCCCTAGCGGGCATTTGGATAATTTAGGTTACCTAGCGGGCACTTGGACTACGTAGTTTACCTAGCGGGCACTTGGGCTATCTAGGTTACCTAGCGGGCACTTGGACTATGTAGGTTAACTAGAAGGCACTTGGACTCTCAAGGATACCTAGCAGGTTCTTGGACTATGTAGGTTACCAGCGGGCACTTGGACTATCTATGTTAACGAACGTGCACTTGGACTATGTAGGTAACCTAGCGGGCACTTGGACTGTCTAGGTTACCTAGCGGACACTTGGACTATCTAGGTTAACGAACGGGCACTTGGACTATGTAGGTTAACTAGCGGACACTTCGACTATCTAGGTTAGCTAACGGGCAATTGGACTATCTAGGTTACCTAGCGTGCACTTTGACTATGTAGGTTACCTAGCGGGCACTTGGACTATCTAGGTTACCTAGCAGGCAATTTGACTATCTAGGTTAACTAACGGGCACTTGGACTGTGTAGGTTGCTTAGCGAGCACTTTGACTATGTAGGTTCCCTAGCTTTTACTTGGACTGTCTAGGTTAACTAGCGGGCAATTGCACTGTCTAGGTTACCTAGTGGGCACTTTGACTATCTAGGTAACCTAGTGGTCACTTGGACTGTCTAGGTTACCTAGCGGGCACTTGGACTATGTAGGTTAACTAGCGAGCACTTGGTCTATGTAGGTTAACTAGCAGGCCCTTGGACTATGTAAGTTAACTAGAGGGCACTTGGACGATCTAGGTTAACAAGTGGGCCCTTGGACTATGTAGATTAACTAGCCGGCACTTGGATGATCTAGGTTAACTAGCGGGCACTTGGACGATCTAGGTTAACAGGTGGGCACTTGGACTATCAAAGTTAACAAGCGAGCCCTTGGACTATGTAGGTCAACTAGCGGGTCCTTGGACTATCTAGGTTACCTAGATAGCACTTGGACTATATAGGTTCCCTAGCGGGCACTTGGACTATCTAGGTTAACGAACGGGCACTTGGACTATGCAGGTAACCTAGGCGGCACTTGGACTGTCTAGGTTACATAGCGGGCACTTGGACATCTAGGTTAACGAATGGGCACTTGGACTATGTAGGTTCCCTAGCGGCCCTTGGACTATGTAAGTTCCCTAGCGGGCACTTGGTCTATGTGGGTTCCCTAGCGGGCACTTGGACTATCTAGGTTAGGTAACGGGCACTTGGACAATGTAGGTTACCTAGCGGGCACTTGGACTATCTAGGTTACCAAACGGGCACTTTGACTATCTAGGTTACCTAGCGGGCACTTGGACTATCTAGGTTACCTAACGGGCACTTTGACTATCTAGGTTACCTACAAGGCACTTGGACTATGTAGGTTACCTAGCGGACACTTGGACGATCTAGGTTAACTAGCGGGCACTTGGACAATCTAGGTTAACTAGAGGGCCCTTGGACTATCTAGGTTTACTAGCGGGCACTTGGACTATCTAGGTTACCTAGCGGGCACTTGGACTGTCTAGGTTTCATAGCGGGCAATAGGAATTCTAGGTTAACGAACGGGCTCTTGGACTATGTAGGTCGCCTAGCGGGCATTTGGACGATCTAGGTTAGGTAATGGGCACTTGGATTATCTAGGTTACATAGCGGGCACTTGGACTATCTAGGTTAGCTAACGGGCACTTTGACTATCTAGGTTACCTAGCGGGCACTTGGACTATCTAGGTTAGCTAACAGGAACTTGGACTATCTAGGTTACCTAGCGGGCACTAGGACTATGTAGGTAACATAGCGGGAACTTGGACTATCTAGGTTAACTAGCAGGTTCTTGGAATATGTAGGTTAACTAGCGGGCCCTTGGACTATGTAGGTTAACTAGCGGACACTTGGAGGTTCTAGGTTAACTTGCGGGCACTTGGACTATCTAGGCTCCCTAACGGGCACTTGGACTATGTAGGTTACCTAGCGGGCACTTGGTCTATGTATATACCCTAGCGGGCACTTGGACTATCTACGTTACCTAGCGGGTACTAGGACTATATAGGTTACTAACGGGCACTTGGACTATGTAAGTTCCCTAGCGGGCACTTGGACTACGTGGGTTCCCTAGCGGGCACTTGGACAGTCTAGGTTAACGAACGGGCACTTGGACTATCTAGGTCAACTAGCGAGCACTTGGACTATGTAAGTTCCCTAGTGGGCACTGGACTATGTGGTTTCCCTAGCGGGCACTTGGACTGTCTAGGTTAACAGACGGGCACTTGGACTATCTAGGTTAACTAGCAGGCACTTGGACTATGTAAATTCCCTAGCGGGCACTGGAATATGTGGTTTCCCTAGCGGGCACTTGGACTGTCTAGGCTAGCGAAAGGGCACTTGGACTATCTAGGTTACCTGGCGGGCACTTGGACTATGTAGGTTAACTAGCGGGCACTTGGACTATCTAGGTTAGCTAACGGGCACATGGACTATCTAGGTTACCTAACGAGCACTTGGATTATGTAGGTTCCCTAGCGGGCACTTAGACTATGTAGGTTTCCTTGCGGGCATTTGGAGTATGTAGGTTACCTAGCGAGCACTTGGACTATGTAGGTTCCCTAACAGGCACTTGGACTATGTAGGTTCCCTAGCCGTCACGTGGACTATGTAGGCTCCCTAGAAGGCACTTGGACTATGTAGGTTACCTATCGCGCACTTTGACTATGTTGGTTATCTAGCGGGCACTTAGACTATCCAGGTTACGAAGCGGGCACTTGGATTATGTAGGTTACCAAACGGGCACTTGGACTATCTAGGTTAACGAACGGACACTTGGACTATGTAGGTAACCTAGCGGGCACTTGGACTGTCTAAGTTACATAGCGGGCACTTGGACTATCTAGGTTAACGAACGGGCACTTGGACTATGTAGGTTAGCTAACAGGCACTTGGACTATCTAGGTTACCTACAAGGCACTTGGACTATGAAGGTTACCTAGCGGACACTTGGACGATCTAGGTTAACTAGCGGGCCCTTGGACTATCTAGGTTTACTAGCGGGCACTTGGACTATCTAGGTTAACTAGCGGGCACTTGGACTATGTAGTTTCCCTAGCGGGCATTTGGATAATTTAGGTTACCTAGCGGGCACTTGGACTATGTAGGTTACCTAGCGGGCACTTGGGCTATCTAGGTTACCTAGCGGGCACTTGGACTATGTAGGTTAACTAGAAGGCACTTGGACTATCAAGGATACCTAGCAGGCTCTTGGACTATGTAGGTTACCAGCGGACACTTGGACTATCTAGGTTAACGAACGTGCACTTGGACCATGTAGGTAACCTAGCGGGCACTTGGACTATCTAGGTTACATAACGGGCATTTGGATTATGCAGGTAACCTAGCGGGCACTTGGACTGTCTAGGTTTCATAGCGGGCAATAGGACTTCTAGGTTATCGAACGGGCTCTTGGACTATGTAGGTCGCCTAGCGGGCATTTGGACGATCTAGGTTAGGTAACGGGCACTTGGATTATCTAGGTTACCTAGCGGGAACTTGGACTATGTAGGTTACATAGCGGTCACTTGGACTACCTAGGTTAGCTAATGGGCACTTTGACTATCTAGGTTACCTAGCGGGCACTTGGACTATCTAGGTTAGCTAACAGGAACTTGGACTATCTAGGTTACCTAGCGGGCACTAGGACTATGTAGGTAACATAGCGGGCCCTTGGACTATCTAGGTTAACTAGCGGGTTCTTGGACTATGTAGGTTAACTAGCGGGCCCTTGGACTATGTAGGTTAACTAGCGGACACTTGGAGGTTCTAGGTTGACTTGCGGGCACTTGGACTATCTAGGTTAACTAGCGGACACTTGGATTTTCTAGGTTACCTAGCAGCACTTGCACGATGCAGGTTCCCTAGCGGGCACTTGGACTATCTAGGCTCCCTAACGGGCACTTGGACTATGTAGGTTACCTAACGGGCACTTGGTCTATGTACATACCCTAGCAGGCACTTGGACTATCTAGGCTCCCTATCGGGCACTTGGACTATGTAGGTTACTAGCGGGCATTTGTTGGACTATGTAGGTTACCTAACGGGCACTTGGACTATGTAGGTTCTGTATCGGGCACTTGGACAATGTTGGATAACTGGCGGGCAGTAGGACTATGTAGGTTACCTAGCGGGCACTTGGACTATCTAGGTTAGGTAACGGGCACTTGGACTATCTAGGTTACCTAGTGGGAACTTGGACTATGTAGGTTACCTAGCGGCCATTTTGACTATCTTGGTTACCTAGCGGTCACTTGGACTATGTAGGTTAATTAGCGGACACTTGGACGAACTAGGTTAACGAGCGGGCCCTTGGACAATGTAGGTTACCTAGGGGACACTTGGAATATCTAGGTTAGCTAACAGGAACTTGTACTATCTAGGTTACCAAGCGGGCACTTTGACTATGTAGGTTACCTAGTGGGCACTTGGACTATCTAGGGTAGCTAACGGGTACTTGGACTATCTAGGTTACCTAACGGGCACTTGGATTATGTACGTTACCTAGCGGGCACTTAGACTATGTAGGTTTCCTTGCGGGCATTTGGAATATGTAGGTTACCTAGCGAGCACTTGGACTATGTAGGTTGCCTAATGGGCACTTGGACTATGTAGGTTCCCTAGCGGTCACGTGGACTATATAGGCTCCCTGGAAGGCACTTGGACTATGTAGGTTACCTATCGCGCATTTGACTATGTTGGTTATCTAGCGGGCACTTAGACTATCCAGGTTACGAAGCGGGCACTTGGATTATGTAGGTTACCAAACGGGCACTTGGAGTATCTAGGTTAACGAACGGACACTTGGACTATGTAGGTTAGCTAACAGGCACTTGGACTATCTAGGTTACCTAGAAGACACTTGGACTATGTAGGTTACCTAGCGGACACTTGGACGATCTAGGTTAACTAGCGGGCACTTGGACTATCTAGGTTAACTAGCGGGCCCTTGGACTATCTAGGTTTACTGGCGGGCACTTGGACTATCTAGGTTAACTAGCGGGCACTTGGACTATGTAGTTTCCCTAGCGGGCATTTGGATAATTTAGGTTACCTAGCGGGCACTTGGACTACGTAGTTTACCTAGCGGGCACTTGGGCTATCTAGGTTACCTAGCGGGCACTTGGACTATGTAGGTTAACTAGAAGGCACTTGGACTCTCAAGGATACCTAGCAGGTTCTTGGACTATGTAGGTTACCAGCGGGCACTTGGACTATCTATGTTAACGAACGTGCACTTGGACTATGTAGGTAACCTAGCGGGCACTTGGACTGTCTAGGTTACCTAGCGGACACTTGGACTATCTAGGTTAACGAACGGGCACTTGGACTATGTAGGTTAACTAGCGGACACTTCGACTATCTAGGTTAGCTAACGGGCAATTGGACTATCTAGGTTACCTAGCGCGCATTTTGACTATGTAGGTTACCTAGCGGGCACTTGGACTATCTAGGTTACCTAGCAGGCAATTTGACTATCTAGGTTAACTAACGGGCACTTGGACTGTGTAGGTTGCTTAGCGAGCACTTTGACTATGTAGGTTCCCTAGCTTTTACTTGGACTGTCTAGGTTAACTAGCGGGCAATTGCACTGTCTAGGTTACCTAGTGGGCACTTTGACTATCTAGGTAACCTAGTGGTCACTTGGACTTTCTAGGTTACCTAGCGGGCACTTGGTCTATGTAGGTTAACTAGCAGGCCCTTGGACTATGTAAGTTAACTAGAGGGCACTTGGACGATCTAGGTTAACAAGTGGGCCCTTGGACTATGTAGATTAACTAGCCGGCACTTGGATGATCTAGGTTAACTAGCGGGCACTTGGACGATCTAGGTTAACAGGCGGGCACTTGGACTATCAAAATTAACAAGCGAGTCCTTGGACTATGTAGGTCAACTAGCGGGTCCTTGGACTATCTAGGTTACCTAGATAGCACTTGGACTATATAGGTTCCCTAGCGGGCACTTGGACTATGTAGGTTCTCTAGCGGGCATTCGGACTATATAGGTTACCTAGCGGGCACTTGGACTATGTAGGTTCCCTAGCCGGCACTTGGACTATGTAGGTAACCTAGTGGTCACTTGGACTGTCTAGGTTACCTAGCGGGCACTTGGACTATGTAGGTTAACTAGCGAGCACTTGGTCTATGTAGGTTAACTAGCAGGCCCTTGGACTATGTAAGTTAACTAGAGGGCACTTGGACGATCTAGGTTAACAAGTGGGCCCTTGGACTATGTAGATTAACTAGCCGGCACTTGGATGATCTAGGTTAACTAGCGGGCACTTGGACGATCTAAGTTAACAGGCGGGCACTTGGACTATCAAAATTAACAAGCGAGCCCTTGGACTATGTAGGTCAACTAGCGGGTCCTTGGACTATCTATGTTACCTAGATAGCACTTAGACTATATAGGTTCCCTAGCGGGCACTTGGACTATCTAGGTTAACGAACGGGCACTTGGACTATGCAGGTAACCTAGCCGGCACTTGGACTGTCTAGGTTACAAAGCGGGCACTTGGACTTCTAGGTTAACGAATGGGCACTTGGACTATGTAGGTTCCCTAGCGGCCCTTGGACTATGTAAGCTCCCTAGCGGGCACTTGGTCTATGTGGGTTCCCTAGGGGGCATTTGGACTATCTAGGTTAGGTAACGGGCACTTGGACTATCTAGGTTACCTTGCGGGAACTTGGACACTGTAGGTTACCTAGCGGGCACTTGGACTATCTAGGTTACCAAACGGGCACTTTGACTATCTAGGTTACCTAGCGGGCACTTGGACTAAGTAGGTTAACTAGCGGGCACTTGGACTATCTAGGTTACCTAACGGGCACTTGGATTATGCAGGTAACCTAGCGGGCACTTGGACTGTCTAGGTTTCATAGCGGGCAATAGGACTTCTAGGTTAACGAACGGGCTCTTGGACTATGTAGGTCGCCTAGCGGGCATTTGGACGATCTAGGTTAGGTAAGGGGCACTTGGATTATGTAGGTTAACTAGCGGGAACTTGGACTATGTAGGTTACATAGCGGGCACTTGGACTATCTAGGTTACCTAACGGGCATTTTGACTATCTAGGTTACCTAGCGGGCACTTGGACTATCTAGGTTAGCTAAAAGGAACTTGGACTATCTAGGTTACCTAGCGGGCACTAGGACTATGTAGGTAACATAGCGGGAACTTGGACTATCTAGGTTAACTAGCGGTTTCTTGGACTATGTAGGTTAACTAGAGGGCCCTTGGACTATGTAGGTTAACTAGCGGACACTTGGAGGTTCTAGGTTAACTTGCGGGCACTTGGACTATCTAGGTTAACTAGCGGGCACTTGGATTATCTAGGTTACCTAGCAGCACTTGCACGATGCAGGTTCCCTAGCGGGCACTTGGACTATCTAGGCTCCCTAACGGGCACTTGGACTATGTAGGTTACCTAGCGGGCACTTGGTCTATGTACATACCCTAGCGGGCACTTGGACTATCTACGTTACCTAGCGGGTACTAGGACTATATAGATTACTAACGGGCACTTGGACTATGTAAGTTCCCTAGCGGGCACGTGGACTATGTGGGTTCCCTAGCGGGCACTTGGACAGTCTAGGTTAACGAACGGGCACTTGGACTATCTAGGTCAACTAGCGGGCACTTGGACTATGTAAGTTCCCTAGTGGGCACTGGACTATGTGGTTTCCCTAGCAGGCACTTGGACTGTGTAGGTTAACAGACGGGCACTTGGACTATGTAGGTTAACTAGCAAGCACTTGGACTATGTAGATTCCCTAGCGGGCACTGGAATATGTGGTTTCCCTAGCGGGCACTTGGACTGTCTAGGTTAACAGACGGGCACTTGGACTATCTAGGTTAACTAGCAGGCACTTGGACTTGTAAATTCCCTAGTGGGCACTGGACTATGTGGTTTCCCTAGCGGGCACTTGGACTGTCTAGGCTAACGAAAGGGCACTTGGACTATGTAGGTTACCTAGCGGACACTTGGACGATCTAGGTTAACTAGAGGGCCCTTGGACTATCTAGGTTTACTAGCGGGCCCTTGGACTATCTAGGTTAACTAGCGGGCACTTGGACTATGTAGTTTCCCTAGCGGGCATTTGGATAATTTAGGTTACCTAGCGGACACTTGGACTATGTAGGTTACCTATCGGGCACTTGGGCTATCTAGGTTACCTAGAGGGCACTTGGACTATGTAGGTTAACTAGAAGGCACTTGGACTATCAAGGATACCTAGAAGGCTCTTGGACTATGTAGGTTACCAGCGGACACTTGGACTATCTAGGTTACCTAGCGGGCACTTTGACTATCTAGGTTAACGAACGGGCACTTGGACTATGTAGGTTAACTAGCGGACACTTCGACTATCTAGGTTAGCTAATGGGCAATTGGACTATCTAGGTTACCTAGCGCGCACTTGGACTATGTAGGTTACCTAGCGGGCACTTGGACTATCTAGGTTACCTAGCAGGCACTTTGACTATCTAGGTTAACTATCGGGCACTTGGACTATGTAGGTTGCTTAGCGAGCACTTGGACTATGTAGGTTCCCTAGCGGGTACTTGGACTGTCTAGGTTAACTAGCGGGCAATTGCACTGTCTAGGTTACCTAGTGGGCACTTGGACTATGTAGTTTACCTAGCAGGCACTTGGATTATGTAGGTTAACTAGCGTGCACTTTGACTATCTAGGTTACCTAGCGGGCACTTGGACTATGTAGGTTCCCTAGCGGGCACTTGGACTATGTAGGTTAACTAGTGAGCACTTGGTCTATGTAGGTTAACTAGCAGGCCCTTGGACTATGTAAGTTAACTAGAGGGCACTTGGACGATCCTGGTTAACTAGCGGGCACTTGGACTATCTAGGTTAACTAGCGTGCACTTGGACTATCTAGGTTACCTAGCGGGAACTTGGACTATGTAGGTTCTCTTGCGGGCATTCGGACTATATAGGTTACCTAGCGGGCACTTGGACTATGTAGGTTCCCTAGCCGGCACTTGGACTATGTAGGTAACCTAGTGGTCACTTGGACTGTCTAGGTTACCTAGCGGGCACTTGGACTATGTAGGTTAACTAGCAGGCCCTTGGACTATGTAAGTTAACTAGAGGGCACTTGGACGATCTAGGTTAACAAGTGGGCCCTTGGACTATGTAGATTAACTAGCCGGCACTTGGATGATCTAGGTTAACTAGCGGGCACTTGGACGATGTAGGTTAACAGGCGGGCACTTGGACTATCAAAATTAACAAGCGAGCCCTTGGACTATGTAGGTCAACTAGCGGGTCCTTGGACTATCTAGGTTACCTAGATAGCACTTGGACTATATAGGTTCCCTAGCGGGCACTTGGACTATCTAGGTTAACGAACGGGCACTTGGACTATGCAGGTAACCTAGCCGGCACTTGGACTGTCTAGGTTACATAGCGGGCACTTGGACTTCTAGGTTAACGAATGGGCACTTGGACTATGTAGGTTCCCTAGCGGCCCTTGGACTATGTAAGTTCCCTAGCGGGCACTTGGTCTATGTGGGTTCCCTAGGGGGCACTTGGACTATCTAGGTTAGGTAACGGGCACTTGGACTATCAAGGTTACCTTGCGGGAACTTGGACAATGTAGGTTACCTAGCGGGCACTTGGACTATCTAGGTTACCAAACGGGCACTTTGACTATCTAGGTTACCTAGCGGGCAATTGGACTAGTAGGTTAACTAGCGGGCACTTGGACTATCTAGGTTACCTAACGGGCACTTGGATTATGCAGGTAACCTAGCGGGCACTTGGACTGTCTAGGTTTCATAGCGGGCAATAGGACTTCTAGGTTAATGAACGGGCTCTTGGACTATGTAGGTCGCCTAGCGGGCATTTGGACGATCTAGGTTAGGTAACGGGCACTTGGATTATCTAGGTTACCTAGCGGGCACTTGGACTATGTAGGTTCCCTAGCGGGCACTTGGACTATGTAGGTAACCTAGTGGTCACTTGGACTGTCTAGGTTACCTAGCGGGCACTTGGACTATGTAGGTTAACTAGCGAGCACTTGGTCTATGTAGGTTAACTAGCAGGCCCTTGGACTATGTAAGTTAACTAGAAGGCACTTGGACGATCTAGGTTAACAAGTGGGCCCTTGGACTATGTAGATTAACTAGCCGGCACTTGGATGATCTAGGTTAACTAGCGGGCACTTGGACGATGTAGGTTAACAGGCGGGCACTTGGACTATCAAAGTTAACAAGCGAGCCCTTGGACTATGTAGGTCCACTAGCGGGTCCTTGGACTATCTAGGTTACCTAGATAGCACTTGGACTATATAGGTTCCCTAGCGGGCACTTGGACTATCTAGGTTAACGAACGGGCACTTGGACTATGCAGGTAACCTAGCCGGCACTTGGACTGTCTAGGATACATAGCAGGCACTTGGACTTCTAGGTTAACGAATGGGCACTTGGACTATGTAGGTTCCCTAGCGGCCCTTGGACTATGTAAGTTCCCTAGCGGGCACTTGGTCTATGTGGGTTCCCTAGGGGGCACTTGGACTATCTAGGTTAGGTAACGGGCACTAGGAATATCTAGGTTACCTTGCTGGAACTTGGACAATGTAGGTTACCTAGCGGGCACTTGGACTATCTAGGTTACCAAACGGGCACTTTGACTATCTAGGTTACCTAGCGGGCAATTGGACTAGTAGGTTAACTAGCGGGCACTTGGACTATCTAGGTTACCTAACGGGCACTTGGATTATGCAGGTAACCTAGCGGGCACTTGGACTGTCTAGGTTTCATAGCGGGCAATAGGACTTCTAGGTTAATGAACGGGCTCTTGGACTATGTAGGTCGCCTAGCGGGCATTTGGATGATCTAGGTTAGGTAACGGGCACTTGGATTATCTAGGTTACCTAGCAGGCATTTGGATTATGAAGGATCCCTAGCGGGCAATTGGACTATCTACGTTACCTAGCTGGCACTTGGACTATGTAGGTTAACTAGCGGACACTTGCACGATCTAGGTTAACTAGCGGGCCCTTGCACTATGTAGGTTTACTAGGGGGCACTTGGACTATCTAGGTTAACTAGCGGGCACTTGGACTATGTAGTTTCCCTAGCGGGCATTTGGACTATTTAGGTTACCTAGCGGGCACTTGGACTATGTACGTTAACTAGCGGACACTTGCACGATCTAGGTTAACTAGCGGGCCCTTGCACTATGTAGGTTTACTAGGGGGCACTTGGACTATCTAGATTAACTAGCGGGCACTTGGACTATGTAGTTATCCTAGCGGGCATTTGGACTATTTAGGTTACGTATCGGGCACTTGGACTATCTAGGTTAGGTAACGGGCACTTGGACTATCTAGGTTACCTATTGGGAACTTGGACTATGTAGGTTACCTAGCGGCCACTTGAACTATCTTGGTTACCTAGCGGTCACTTGGACTATGTAGGTTAATTAGCGGACACATGGACGAACTAGGTTAACGAGCGGGCCCTTGGACTATGTAGGTTACCTAACGGACACTTGGACTATCTAGGTTAGCTAACAGGAACTTGGACTATCTAGGTTACCTAGCGTGCACTTTGACTATGTAGGTTACCTAGTGGGCACTTGGAATATCTATGGTAGTAAACGGGTACTTGGTCTATCTAGGTTACCTAGCGGGCACTTGCACTATGTAGGTTAACTAGCGGGCACTTGGACTATCTAGGTTAGCTAACGGGCACTTGGACTATCTAGGTTACCTAACGGGCACTTGGATTATGTAGGTTCCCTAGCGGGCACTCATACTATGTAGGTTTCCTTGCGGGCATTTGGAGTATGTAGGTTACATAGCGAGCATTTGGACTATGTAGGTTCCCTAACGGGCACTTGGACTATGTAGGTTCCCTAGCGGTCACGTGGACTATGTAGTCTCCCTAGAAGGCTCTTGGACTATGTAGGTTACCTATCGCGCACTTTGACTATGTTGGTTATCTAGCGGGCACTTAGACTATCCAGGTTACGAAGCGGGCACTTGGATTATGTAGGTTACCAAATGGCACTTGGACTATCTAGGTTAACGAACAGACACTTGGACTATGTAGGTAACCTAGCGGGCACTTGGACTGTCTAAGTTACATAGCGGGCACTTGGACTATCTAGGTTAACGAACGGGCACTTGGACTATGTAGGTTAGCTAACAGGCACTTGGAATATCTAGGTTACCTAGAAGGCACTTGGACTATGTAGGTTACCTAGTGGACACTTGGACGATCTAGGTTAACTAGAGGGCCCTTGGACTATCTAGGTTTACTAGCGGGCCCTTGGACTATCTAGGTTTACTAGCGGGCCCTTGGACTATCTAGGTTAACTAGCGGGCACTTGGACTATGTAGTTTCCCTAGCGGGCATTTGGATAATTTAGGTTACCTAGCGGGCACTTGGACTATGTAGGTTACCTATCGGGCACTTGGGCTATCTAGGTTACCTAGAGGGCACTTGGACTATGTAGGTTAACTAGAAGGCACTTGGACTATCAAGGATACCTAGCAGGCTCTTGGACTATGTAGGTTACCAGCGGACACTTGGACTATCTAAGTTAACGAACGTGCACTTGGACTATGTAGGTAACCTAGCGGGCACTTGGACTATCTAGGTTACCTAGCGGGCACTTGGACTATCTAGGTTAACGAACGGGCACTTGGACTATGTAGGTTAACTAGCGGACACTTCGACTATCTAGGTTAGCTAATGGGCAATTGGACTATCTAGGTTACCTAGCGCGCACTTGGACTATGTAGGTTACCTAGCGGGCACTTGGACTATCTAGGTTACCTAGCAGGCACTTTGACTACCTAGGTTAACTATCGGGCACTTGGACTATGTAGGTTGCTTAGCGAGCACTTGGACTATGTAGGTTCCCTAGCGGGTACTTGGACTGTCTAGGTTAACTAGCGGGCAATTGCACTGTCTAGGTTACCTAGTGGGCACTTGGACTATGTAGTTTACCTAGCAGGCACTTGGATTATGTAGGTTAACTAGCGTGCACTTTGACTATCTAGGTTACCTAGCGGGCACTTGGACTATGTAGGTAACCTAGTGGTCACTTGGACTGTCTAGGTTACCTAGCGGGCACTTGGACTATGTAGGTTAACTAGCGAGCACTTGGTCTATGTAGGTTAACTAGCAGGCCCTTGGACTATGTAAGTTAACTAGAAGGCACTTGGACGATCTAGGTTAACAAGTGGGCCCTTGGACTATGTAGATTAACTAGCCGGCACTTGGATGATCTAGGTTAACTAGCGGGCACTTGGACGATCTAGGTTAACAGGCGGGCACTTGGACTATCAAAGTTAACAAGCGAGCCCTTGGACTATGTAGGTCCACTAGCGGGTCCTTGGACTATCTAGGTTACCTAGATAGCACTTGGACTATATAGGTTCCCTAGCGGGCACTTGGACTATCTAGGTTAACGAACGGGCACTTGGACTATGCAGGTAACCTAGCCGGCACTTGGACTGTCTAGGATACATAGCAGGCACTTGGACTTCTAGGTTAACGAATGGGCACTTGGACTATGTAGGTTCCCTAGCGGCCCTTGGACTATGTAAGTTCCCTAGCGGGCACTTGGTCTATGTGGGTTCCCTAGGGGGCACTTGGACTATCTAGGTTAGGTAACGGGCACTAGGAATATCTAGGTTACCTTGCTGGAACTTGGACAATGTAGGTTACCTAGCGGGCACTTGGACTATCTAGGTTACCAAACGGGCACTTTGACTATCTAGGTTACCTAGCGGGCAATTGGACTAGTAGGTTAACTAGCGGGCACTTGGACTATCTAGGTTACCTAACGGGCACTTGGATTATGCAGGTAACCTAGCGGGCACTTGGACTGTCTAGGTTTCATAGCGGGCAATAGGACTTCTAGGTTAATGAACGGGCTCTTGGACTATGTAGGTCGCCTAGCGGGCATTTGGACGATCTAGGTTAGGTAACGGGCACTTGGATTATCTAGGTTACCTAGCGGGCACTTGGACTATGTAGGTTCCCTAGCGGGCACTTGGACTATGTAGGTAACCTAGTGGTCACTTGGACTGTCTAGGTTACCTAGCGGGCACTTGGACTATGTAGGTTAACTAGCGAGCACTTGGTCTATGTAGGTTAACTAGCAGGCCCTTGGACTATGTAAGTTAACTAGAAGGCACTTGGACGATCTAGGTTAACAAGTGGGCCCTTGGACTATGTAGATTAACTAGCCGGCACTTGGATGATCTAGGTTAACTAGCGGGCACTTGGACGATGTAGGTTAACAGGCGGGCACTTGGACTATCAAAGTTAACAAGCGAGCCCTTGGACTATGTAGGTCCACTAGCGGGTCCTTGGACTATCTAGGTTACCTAGATAGCACTTGGACTATATAGGTTCCCTAGCGGGCACTTGGACTATCTAGGTTAACGAACGGGCACTTGGACTATGCAGGTAACCTAGCCGGCACTTGGACTGTCTAGGATACATAGCAGGCACTTGGACTTCTAGGTTAACGAATGGGCACTTGGACTATGTAGGTTCCCTAGCGGCCCTTGGACTATGTAAGTTCCCTAGCGGGCACTTGGTCTATGTGGGTTCCCTAGGGGGCACTTGGACTATCTAGGTTAGGTAACGGGCACTAGGAATATCTAGGTTACCTTGCTGGAACTTGGACAATGTAGGTTACCTAGCGGGCACTTGGACTATCTAGGTTACCAAACGGGCACTTTGACTATCTAGGTTACCTAGCGGGCAATTGGACTAGTAGGTTAACTAGCGGGCACTTGGACTATCTAGGTTACCTAACGGGCACTTGGATTATGCAGGTAACCTAGCAGGCACTTGGACTGTCTAGGTTTCATAGCGGGCAAGAGGACTTCTAGGTTAATGAACGGGCTCTTGGACTATGTAGGTCGCCTAGCGGGCATTTGGACGATCTAGGTTAGGTAACGGGCACTTGGATTATCTAGGTTACCTAGCGGGCACTTGGACTATGTAGGTTCCCTAGCGGGCACTTGGACTATGTAGGTAACCTAGTGGTCACTTGGACTGTCTAGGTTACCTAGCGGGCACTTGGACTATGTAGGTTAACTAGCGAGCACTTGGTCTATGTAGGTTAACTAGCAGGCCCTTGGACTATGTAAGTTAACTAGAAGGCACTTGGACGATCTAGGTTAACAAGTGGGCCCTTGGACTATGTAGATTAACTAGCCGGCACTTGGATGATCTAGGTTAACTAGCGGGCACTTGGACGATCTAGGTTAACAGGCGGGCACTTGGACTATCAAAGTTAACAAGCGAGCCCTTGGACTATGTAGGTCCACTAGCGGGTCCTTGGACTATCTAGGTTACCTAGATAGCACTTGGACTATATAGGTTCCCTAGCGGGCACTTGGACTATCTAGGTTAACGAACGGGCACTTGGACTATGCAGGTAACCTAGCCGGCACTTGGACTGTCTAGGATACATAGCAGGCACTTGGACTTCTAGGTTAACGAATGGGCACTTGGACTATGTAGGTTCCCTAGCGGCCCTTGGACTATGTAAGTTCCCTAGCGGGCACTTGGTCTATGTGGGTTCCCTAGGGGGCACTTGGACTATCTAGGTTAGGTAACGGGCACTTGGACTATCTAGGTTACCTTGCGGGAACTTGGACAATGTAGGTTACCTAGCGGGCACTTGGACTATCTAGGTTACCAAACGGGCACTTTGACTATCTAGGTTACCTAGCGGGCAATTGGACTAGTAGGTTAACTAGCGGGCACTTGGACTATCTAGGTTACCTAACGGGCACTTGGATTATGCAGGTAACCTAGCGGGCACTTGGACTGTCTAGGTTTCATAGCGGGCAATAGGACTTCTAGGTTAATGAACGGGCTCTTGGACTATGTAGGTCGCCTAGCGGGCATTTGGACGATCTAGGTTAGGTAACGGGCACGTGGATTATCTAGGTTACCTAGCGGGAACTTGGACTATGTAGGTTACATAGCGGGCACTTGGACTATCTAGGTTACCTAACGGGCACTTGGATTATGTAGGTTCCCTAGCGGGCACTCATACTATGTAGGTTTCCTTGCGGGCATTTGGAGTATGTAGGTTACATAGCGAGCATTTGGACTATGTAGGTTCCCTAACGGGCACTTTGACTATGTAGGTTCCCTAGCGGTCACGTGGACTATGTAGTCTCCCTAGAAGGCTCTTGGACTATGTAGGTTACCTATCGCGCACTTTGACTATGTTGGTTATCTAGCGGGCACTTAGACTATCCAGGTTACGAAGCGGGCACTTGGATTATGTAGGTTACCAAACGGGCACTTGGACTATCTAGGTTAACGAACGGACACTTGGACTATGTAGGTAACCTAGCGGGCACATGGACTGTCTAAGTTACATAGCGGGCACTTGGACTATCTAGGTTAACGAACGGGCACTTGGACTATGTAGGTTAGCTAACAGGCACTTGGAATATCTAGGTTACCTAGAAGGCACTTGGACTATGTAGGTTACCTAGCGGACACTTGGACGATCTAGGTTAACTAGAGGGCCCTTGGACTATCTAGGTTTATTAGCGGGCCCTTGGACTATCTAGGTTTACTAGCGGGCCCTTGGACTATCTAGGTTAACTAGCGGGCACTTGGACTATGTAGTTTCCCTAGCGGGCATTTGGATAATTTAGGTTACCTAGCGGGCACTTGGACTATGTAGGTTACCTATCGGGCACTTGGGCTATCTAGGTTACCTAGAGGGCACTTGGACTATGTAGGTTAACTAGAAGGCACTTGGACTATCAAGGATACCTAGCAGGCTCTTGGACTATGTAGGTTACCAGCGGACACTTGGACTATCTAAGTTAACGAACGTGCACTTGGACTATGTAGGTAACCTAGCGGGCACTTGGACTATCTAGGTTACCTAGCGGGCACTTTGACTATCTAGGTTAACGAACGGGCACTTGGACTATGTAGGTTAACTAGCGGACACTTCGACTATCTAGGTTAGCTAATGGGCAATTGGACTATCTAGGTTACCTAGCGCGCACTTGGACTATGTAGGTTACCTAGCGGGCACTTGGACTATCTAGGTTACCTAGCAGGCACTTTGACTACCTAGGTTAACTATCGGGCACTTGGACTATGTAGGTTAACTAGCGGACACTTCGACTATCTAGGTTAGCTAATGGGCAATTGGACTATCTAGGTTACCTAGCGCGCACTTGGACTATGTAGGTTCCCTAGCGGGCACTTGGACTATGTAGGTAACCTAGTGGTCACTTGGACTGTCTAGGTTACCTAGCGGGCACTTGGACTATGTAGGTTAACTAGCGAGCACTTGGTCTATGTAGGTTAACTAGCAGGCCCTTGGACTATGTAAGTTAACTAGAAGGCACTTGGACGATCTAGGTTAACAAGTGGGCCCTTGGACTATGTAGATTAACTAGCCGGCACTTGGATGATCTAGGTTAACTAGCGGGCACTTGGACGATGTAGGTTAACAGGCGGGCACTTGGACTATCAAAGTTAACAAGCGAGCCCTTGGACTATGTAGGTCCACTAGCGGGTCCTTGGACTATCTAGGTTACCTAGATAGCACTTGGACTATATAGGTTCCCTAGCGGGCACTTGGACTATCTAGGTTAACGAACGGGCACTTGGACTATGCAGGTAACCTAGCCGGCACTTGGACTGTCTAGGATACATAGCAGGCACTTGGACTTCTAGGTTAACGAATGGGCACTTGGACTATGTAGGTTCCCTAGCGGCCCTTGGACTATGTAAGTTCCCTAGCGGGCACTTGGTCTATGTGGGTTCCCTAGGGGGCACTTGGACTATCTAGGTTAGGTAACGAGTACTAGGAATATCTAGGTTACCTTGCTGGAACTTGGACAATGTAGGTTACCTAGCGGGCACTTGGACTATCTAGGTTACCAAACGGGCACTTTGACTATCTAGGTTACCTAGCGGGCAATTGGACTAGTAGGTTAACTAGCGGGCACTTGGACTATCTAGGTTACCTAACGGGCACTTGGATTATGCAGGTAACCTAGCGGGCACTTGGACTGTCTAGGTTTCATAGCGGGCAATAGGACTTCTAGGTTAATGAACGGGCTCTTGGACTATGTAGGTCGCCTAGCGGGCATTTGGACGATCTAGGTTAGGTAACGGGCACTTGGATTATCTAGGTTACCTAGCGGGAACTTGGACTATGTAGGTTACATAGCGGGCACTTGGACTATCTAGGTTACCTAACGGGCACTTGGATTATGTAGGTTCCCTAGCGGGCACTCATACTATGTAGGTTTCCTTGCGGGCATTTGGAGTATGTAGGTTACCTAGCGAGCATTTGGACTATGTAGGTTCCCTAACGGGCACTTGGACTATGTATGTTCCCTAGCGGTCACGTGGACTATGTAGTCTCCCTAGAAGGCTCTTGGACTATGTAGGTTACCTATCGCGCACTTTGACTATGTTGGTTATCTAGCGGGCACTTAGACTATCCAGGTTACGAAGCGGGCACTTGGATTATGTAGGTTACCAAAACGGGCACTTGGACTATCTAGGTTAACGAACGGACACTTGGACTATGTAGGTAACCTAGCGGGCACTTGGACTGTCTAAGTTACATAGCGGGCACTTGGACTATCTAGGTTAACGAACGGGCACTTGGACTATGTAGGTTAGCTAACAGGCACTTGGAATATCTAGGTTACCTAGAAGGCACTTGGACTATGTAGGTTACCTAGCGGACACTTGGACGATCTAGGTTAACTAGAGGGCCCTTGGACTATCTAGGTTTATTAGCGGGCCCTTGGACTATCTAGGTTTACTAGCGGGCCCTTGGACTATCTAGGTTAACTAGCGGGCACTTGGACTATGTAGTTTCCCTAGCGGGCATTTGGATAATTTAGGTTGCCTAGCGGGCACTTGGACTATGTAGGTTACCTATCGGGCACTTGGGCTATCTAGGTTACCTAGAGGGCACTTGGACTATGTAGGTTAACTAGAAGGCACTTGGACTATCAAGGATACCTAGCAGGCTCTTGGACTATGTAGGTTACCAGCGGACACTTGGACTATCTAAGTTAACGAACGTGCACTTGGACTATGTAGGTATCCTAGCGGGCACTTGGACTATCTAGGTTACCTAGCGGGCACTTTGACTATCTAGGTTAACGAACGGCCACTTGGACTATGTAGGTTAACTAGCGGACACTTCGACTATCTAGGTTAGCTAATGGGCAATTGGACTATCTAGGTTACCTAGCGCGCACTTGGACTATGTAGGTTACCTAGCGGGCACTTGGACTATCTAGGTTACCTAGCAGGCACTTTGACTACCTAGGTTAACTATCGGGCACTTGGACTATGTAGGTTGCTTAGCGAGCACTTGGACTATGTAGGTTCCCTAGCGGGTACTTGGACTGTCTAGGTTAACTAGCGGGCAATTGCACTGTCTAGGTTACCTAGTGGGCACTTGGACTATGTAGTTTACCTAGCAGGCACTTGGATTATGTAGGTTAACTAGCGTGCACTTTGACTATCTAGGTTACCTAGCGGGCACTTGGACTATGTAGGTTCCCTAGCGGGCACTTGGACTATGTAGGTAACCTAGTGGTCACTTGGACTGTCTAGGTTACCTAGCGGGCACTTGGACTATGTAGGTTAACTAGCGAGCACTTGGTCTATGTAGGTTAACTAGCAGGCCCTTGGACTATGTAAGTTAACTAGCAGGCACTTGGACAATCTAGGTTAACAAGTGGGCCCTTGGACTATGTAGATTAACTAGCCGGCACTTGGATGATCTAGGTTAACTAGCGGGCACTTGGACGATCTAGGTTAACAGGCGGGCACTTGGACTATCAAAGTTAACAAGCGAGCCCTTGGACTATGTAGGTCCACTAGCGGGTCCTTGGACTATCTAGGTTACCTAGATAGCACTTGGACTATATAGGTTCCCTAGCGGGCACTTGGACTATCTAGGTTAACGAACGGGCACTTGGATTATGCAGGTAACCTAGCCGGCACTTGGACTGTCTAGGATACATAGCAGGCACTTGGACTTCTAGGTTAACGAATGGGCACTTGGACTATGTAGGTTCCCTAGCGGCCCTTGGACTATGTAAGTTCCCTAGCGGGCACTTGGTCTATGTGGGTTCCCTAGGGGGCACTTGGACTATCTAGGTTAGGTAACGGGCACTAGGAATATCTAGGTTACCTTGCTGGAACTTGGACAATGTAGGTTACCTAGCGGGCACTTGGACTATCTAGGTTACCAAACGGGCACTTTGACTATCTAGGTTACCTAGCGGGCAATTGGACTAGTAGGTTAACTAGCGGGCACTTGGACTATCTAGGTTACCTAACGGGCACTTGGATTATGCAGGTAACCTAGCGGGCACTTGGACTGTCTAGGTTTCATAGCGGGCAATAGGACTTCTAGGTTAATGAACGGGCTCTTGGACTATGTAGGTCGCCTAGCGGGCATTTGGACGATCTAGGTTAGGTAACGGGCACTTGGATTATCTAGGTTACCTAGCGGGAACTTGGACTATGTAGGTTACATAGCGGGCACTTGGACTATCTAGGTTACCTAGCGGGCACTTGGACTATCTAGGTTAGCTAAAAGGAACTTGGACTATCTAGGTTACCTAGCGGGCACTAGGACTATAAGGTAACATAGCGGGAACTTGGACTATCTAGGTTAACTAGCGGGTTCTTGGACTATGTAGGTTAACTAGCGGGCCCTTGGACTATGTAGGTTAACTAGCGGACACTTGGAGGTTCTAGGTTAACTTGCGGGCACTTGGACTATCTAGGTTAACTAGCGGGCACTTGGATTATCTAGGTTACCTAGCAGCACTTGCACGATGCAGGTTCCCTAGCGGGCACTTGGACTATCTAGGCTCCCTAACGGGCACTTGGACTATGTAGGTTACCTAGCGGGCACTTGGTCTATGTACATACCCTAGCGGGCACTTGGACTATCTACGTTACCCAGCGGGTACTAGGACTATATAGGTTACTAACGGGCACTTGGACTATTTAAGTTCCCTAGCTGGCACTTGGACTATGTGGGTTCCCTAGCGGGCACTTGGACAGTCTAGGTTAACGAACGGGCACTTGGACTATCTAGGTCAACTAGCGGGCACTTGGACTATGTAAGTTCCCTAGTGGGCACTGGACTATGTGGTTTCCCTAGAGGGAACTTGGACTGTGTAGGTTAACAGACGGGCACTTGGACTATCTAGGTTAACTAGCAGGCACTTGGACTATGTAAATTCCCTAGCGGGCACTGGAATATGTGGTTTCCCTAGCGGGCACTTGGACTGTCTAGGTTAACAGACGGGCACTTGGACTCTCTAGGTTAACTAGCAGGCACTTGGACTACGTAAATTCCCTAGCTGGCACTGGACTATGTGGTTTCCCTAGCGGGCACTTGGACTGTCTAGGCTAACGAAAGGGCACTTGGACTATCTAGGTTACCTAGCGGGCACTTGGACTATGTAGGTTAATTAGCGGGCACTTGGACTATCTAGGTTAGCAAACGGGCACTTGGACTATCTAGGTTACCTAACGGGCACTTGGATTATGTAGGTTCCCTAGCAGGCACTTAGAGTATGTAGGTTTCCTTGCGGGCATTTGGAGTATGTAGGTTACCTAGCGAGCATTTGGACTATGTAGGTTCCCTAGCGGTCACGTGGACTATGTAGTCTCCCTAGAAGGCACTTGGACTATGTAGGTTACCTATCGCGCACTTTGACTATGTTGGTTATCTAGCGGGCACTTAGACTATCCAGGTTACGAAGCGGGCACTTGGATTATGTAGGTTACCAAACGGGCACTTGGACTATCTAGGTTAACGAACGGACACTTGGACTTTGTAGGTAACCTAGCGGGCACTTGGATAGTCTAAGTTACATAGCGGGCACTTGGACTATCTAAGTTAACGAACGGGCACTTGGACTATGTAGGTTAGCTAACAGGCACTTGGACTATCTAGGTTACCTAGAAGGCACTTGGACTATGTAGGATACCTAGCGGACACTTGGACGATCTAGGTTAACTAGAGGGCCCTTGGACTATCTAGGTTTATTAGCGGGCCCTTGGACTATCTAGGTTTACTAGCGGGCCCTTGGACTATCTAGGTTAACTAGCGGGCACTTGGACTATGTAGTTTCCCTAGCGGGCATTTGGATAATTTAGGTTACCTAGCGGGCACTTGGACTATGTAGGTTACTTATCAGGCACTTGGGCTATCTAGGTTACCTAGAGGGCACATGGACTATGTAGGTTAACTAGAAGGCACTTGGACTATCTAGGTTACCTAGCGGGCACTTGGGCTATCTAGGTTACCTAGCGGGCACTTGGACTATGTAGGTTAACTAGAAGGCACTTGGACTATCAAGGATACCTAACAGGCTCTTGGACTATGTAGGTTACCAGCGGACACTTGGACTATCTAGGTTAACGAACGTGCACTTGGACTATGTAGGTAACCTAGCGGGCACTTGGACTATCTAGGTTACCTAGCGGGCACTTTGACTATCTAGGTTAACGAACGGGCACTTGGACTATGTAGGTTAACTAGCGGACACTTCGACTATCTAGGTTAGCTAATGGGCAATTGGACTATCTAGGTTACCTAGCGCGCACTTGGACTATGTAGGTTACCTAGCGGGCACTTGGACTATCTAGGTTACCTAGCAGGCACTTTGACTATCTAGGTTAACTATCGGGCACTTGGACTATGTAGGTTGCTTAGCGAGCACTTGGACTATGTAGGTTCCCTAGCGGGTACTTGGACTGTCTAGGTTAACTAGCGGGCAATTGCACTGTCTAGGTTACCTAGTGGGCACTTGGACTATGTAGTTTACCTAGCAGGCACTTGGATTATGTAGGTTAACTAGCGTGCACTTTGACTATCTAGGTTACCTAGCGGGCACTTGGACTATGTAGGTTCCCTAGCGGGCACTTGGACTATGTAGGTAACCTAGTGGTCACTTGGACTGTCTAGGTTACCTAGCGGGCACTTGGACTATGTAGGTTAACTAGCGAGCACTTGGTCTATGTAGGTTAACTAGCAGGCCCTTGGACTATGTAAGTTAACTAGAGGGCACTTGGATGATCCTGGTTAACTAGCGGGCACTTGGACTATCTAGGTTAACTAGCGTGCACTTGGACTATCTAGGTTACCTATGGGGAACTTGGACTATGTAGGTTCTCTAGCGGGCATTTGGACTATATAGGTTACCTAGCGGGCACTTGGACTATGTAGGTTCCCTAGCGGGCACTTGGACTATGTAGGTAACCTAGTGGTCACTTGGACTGTCTAGGTTACCTAGCGGGCACTTGGACTATGTAGGTTAACTAGCGAGCACTTGGTCTATGTAGGTTAAATAGCAGGGCCTTGGACTATGTAAGTTAACTAGAGGGCACTTGGACGATCTAGGTTAACAAGTGGGCCCTTGGACTATGTAGATTAACTAGCCGGCACTTGGATGATCTAGGTTAACTAGCGGGCACTTGGACGATCTAGGTTAACAGGCGGGCACTTGGACTATCAAAGTTAACAAGCGAGCCCTTGGACTATGTAGGTCCACTAGCGGGTCCTTGGACTATCTAGGTTACCTAGATAGCACTTGGACTATATAGTTTCCTTAGCGGGCACTTGGACTATCTAGGTTAACGAACGGGCACTTGGACTATGCAGGTAACCTAGCCGGCACTTGCACTGTCTAGGTTACATAGCGGGCACTTGGACTTCTAGGTTAACGAATGGGCACTTGGACTATGTAGGTTCCCTAGCGGCCCTTGGACTATGTAAGTTCCCTAGCGGGTACTTGGTCTATGTGGGTTCCCTAGGGGGCACTTGGACTATCTAGGTTAGGTAACAGGCACTTGGACTATCTAGGTTACCTTGCGGGAACTTGGACAATGTAGGTTACCTAGCGGGCACTTGGACTATCTAGGTTACCAAACGGGCACTTTGACTATCTAGGTTACCTAGCTGGCACTTGGACTAAGTAGGTTAACTATTGGGCACTTGGACTATCTAGGTTACCTAACGGGCACTTGGATTATGCAGGTAACCTAGCGGGCACTTGGACTGTCTAGGTTTCATAACGGGCAATAGGACTTCTAGGTTAACGAACGGGCTCTTGGACTATGTAGGTCGCGTAGCGGGCATTTGGACGATCTAGGTTAGGTAACGGGCACTTGGATTATCTAGGTTACCTAGCGGGAACTTGGACTATGTAGGTTACATAGCGGGCACTTGGACAATCTAGGTTAGCTAACGGGCACTTTGACTATCTAGGTTACCTAGCGGACACTTGGACTATCTAGGTTAGCTAAAAGGAACTTGGACTATCTAGGTTACCTAGCGGGCACTAGGACTATGTAGGTAACATAGCGGGAACTTGGACTATCTAGTTTAACTAGCGGGTTCTTGGACTATGTTGGTTAACTAGCGGGCCCTTGGAGTATGTAGGTTAACTAGCGGACACTTGGAGCTTCTGGGTTAACTTGCGGGCACTTGGACTATCTAGGTTAACTAGCGGGCACTTGGATTATCTAGTTTACTTAGCAGCACTTGCACGATGCAGGTTCCCTAGCGGGCACTTGGACTATCTAGGCTCCCTAACGGGCACTTGGACTATGTAGGTTACCTAGCGGGCACTTGGTCTATGTACATACCCTAGCGGGCACTTGGACTATCTACGTTACCTAGCGGGTACTAGGACTATATAGGTTACTAACGGGCACTTGGACTATGTAGGTTAACTAGTGGGCACTTGGACTATCTAGGTTAGCTTACGGGCACTTGGACTATCTAGGTTACCTAACGGGCACTTGGATTATGTAGGTTCCCTAGCGGGCACTTAGACTATGTATGTTTCCTTGCGGGCATTTGGAGTATGTAGGTTACCTAGCGAGCACTTGGACTATGTAGGTTCCCTAACGGGCACTTGGACTATGTAGGTTCCCTAGCGGTCACGTGGACTATGTAGGCTCCCTAGAAGGCACTTGGACTATGTAGGTTACCTATCGCGCACTTTGACTATGTTGGTTATCTAGCGGGCACTTAGACTATCCAGGTTACGAAGCGGGCACTTGGATTATGTAGGTTACCAAACGGGCACTTGGACTATCTAGGTTAACGAACGGACACTTGGACTATGTAGGTAACCTAGCGGGCACTTGGACTGTCTAAGTTACATAGCGGGCACTTGGACTATCTAGGTTAACGAACGGGCACTTGGACTATGTAGGTTACTAACAGACACTTGGACTATCTAGGTTAACTAGCTGGCACTTAGACTATCTAGGTTAACTAGAAGGCCCTTGGACTATCTAGGTTTACTAGCGGGCACTTGGACTATGTAGTTTCCCTAGCGGGCATTTGGATAATTTAGGTTACCTAGCGGGCACTTGGACTATGTAGGTTACCTAGCGGGCAATCTGGCTATCTAGTTTACCTAGCGGGCACTTGGACTATGTAGGTTAACTAGAAGGCACTTGGACTATCAAGGATGCCTAGCAGGCTCTTGGACTATGTAGGTTACCAGCGGAACTTGGACTATCTCTGGTTAACTAGCGGGCACTTGGATTATCTAGGTTACCTAGCAGCATTTGCACGATGCAGGTTCCCTAGCAGGCACTTGGACTATCTAGGCTCCCTAACGGGCACTTGGACTATGTAGGTTACCTAGCGGGCACTTGGTCTATGTACATACCCTAGCGGGCACTTGGACTATCTATGTTACCTAGCGGGTACTAGGACTATATAGGTTACTAACGGGCACTTGGACTATGTAAGTTCCCTAGCGGGCACTTGGACTATGTGGGTTCCCTAGCGGGCACTTGGACAGTCTAGGTTAACGAAGGGGCACTTGGACTATCTAGGTCAACTAGCGGGCACTTGAACTATGTAAGTTCCCTAGTGGGCACTGGACTATGTGGTTTCCCTAGCGGGCACTTGGACTGTCTAGGTTAACAGACGGGCACTTGGACTATCTAGGTTAACTAGCAGGCACTTGGACTATGTAAATTCCCTAGCGGGCAGTGGAATATGTGGTTTCCCTAGCGGGCACTTGGACTGTCTAGGTTAACAGACGGGCACTTGGACTATCTAGGTTAACTAGCAGGCACTTGGACTATGTAAATTCCCTAGCGGGCACTGGACTATGTGGTTTCCAAGCGGGCACTTGGACTGTCTAGGCTAACGAAAGGGCACTTGGACTATCTAGGTTACCTAGCGGGCACTTGGACTATGTAGGTTAACTAGCGGGCACTTGGACTATCTAGGTTAGCAAACGGGCACTTGGACTATCTAGGTTACCTAACGGGCACTTGGATTATGTAGGTTCCCTAGCAGGCCCTTAGAGTATATAGGTTTCCTTGCGGGCATTTGGAGTATGTAGGTTACCTAGCGAGCACTTGGGCTATCTAGGTTACCTAGCGGGCACTAGGACTATGTAGGTAACATAGCGGGAACTTGGACTATCTAGGTTAACTAGCGGGTTCTTGGACTATGTTGGTTAACTAGCGGGCCCTTGGACTATGTAGGTTAACTACCGGACACTTGGAGGTTCTAGGTTAACTTGCGGGCACTTGGACTATCTAGGTTAACTAGCGGGCACTTGGATTATCTATGTTACCTAGCAGCACTTGCACGATGCAGGTTCCCTAGCGGGCACTTGGACTATCTAGGCTCCCTAACGGGCACTTGGACTATGTAGGTTACCTAGCGGGCACTTGGTCTATGTACATACCCTAGCGGGCACTTGGACTATCTACGTTACCTAGCGGGTACTAGGACTATATAGCTTACTAACGGGCACTTGGACTATGTAAGTTCCCTAGCGGGCACTTGGACTATGTGGGTTCCCTAGCGGGCACTTGGACAGTCTAGGTTAACGAACGGGCACTTGGACTATCTAGGTCAACTAGCGGGCACTTGGACTATGTAAGTTCCCTAGTGGGCACTGGACTATGTGGTTTCCCTAGTGGGCACTTGGACTGTCTAGGTTAACAGACGGGCACTTGGACTATCTAGGTTAACTAGCAGGCACTTGGACTATGTAAATTCCCTACCGGGCACTGGAATATGTGGTTTCCCTAGCGGGCACTTGGACTGTCTAGGTTAACAGACGGGCACTTGGACTATCTAGGTTAACTAGCAGGCACTTAGACTATGTAAATTCCCTAGCGGGCACTGGACTATGTGGTTTCCCTAGCGGGCACTTGGACTGTCTAGGCTAGCGAAAGGGCACTTGGACTATCTAGGTTACCTAGCGAGCACTTGGACTATGTAGGTTAACTAGCGGGCACTTGGACTATCTAGGTTAACTAACGGGCACTTGGACTATCTAGGTTACCTAACGGGCACTTGGATTATGTAGGTTCCCTAGCGGGCACTTAGACTATGTATGTTTCCTTGCGGGCATTTGGAGTATGTAGGTTACCTAGCGAGCACTTGGACTATGTAGGTTCCCTAACGGGCACTTGGACTATGTAGGTTCCCTAGCGGTCACGTGGACTATGTAGGCTCCCTAGAAGGCACTTGGACTATGTAGGTTACCTATCGCGCACTTTGACTATGTTGGTTATCTAGCGGGCACTTAGACTATCCAGGTTACGAAGCGAGCACTTGGATTATGTAGGTTACCAAACGGGCACTTGGACTATCTAGGTTAACGAACGGACACTTGGACTATGTAGGTAACCTAGCGGGCACTTGGACTGTCTAAGTTACATAGCGGGCACTTGGACTATCTAGGTTAACGAACGGGCACTTGGACTATGTAGGTTACTAACAGGCACTTGGACTATCTAGGTTAACTAGCTGGCACTTAGACTATCTAGGTTAACTAGAGGGCCCTTGGACTATCTAGGTTTACTAGCGGGCACTTGGACTATGTAGTTTCCCTAGCGGGCATTTGGATAATTTAGGTTACCTAGCGGGCACTTGTACTATGTAGGTTACCTAGCGGGCAATCTGGCTATCTAGGTTACCTAGCGGGCACTTGGACTATGTAGGTTAACTAGAAGGCACTTGGACTATCAAGGATGCCTAGCAGGCTCTTGGACTATGTAGGTTACCAGCGGAACTTGGACTATCTAGGTTAACTAGCGGGCACTTGGATTATCTAGGTTACCTAGCAGCACTTGCACGATGCAGGTTCCCTAGCAGGCACTTGGACTATCTAGGCTCCCTAACGGGCGCTTGGACTATGTAGGTTACCTAGCGGGCACTTGGTCTATGTACATACACTAGCGGGCACTTGGACTATCTACGTTACCTAGCGGGTACTAGGACTATATAAATTACTAACGGGCACTTGGACTGTTTAAGTTCCCTAGCGGGCACGTGGACTATGTGGGTTCCCTAGCGGGCACTTGGACAGTCTAGGTTAACGAACGGGCACTTGGACTATCTAGGTCAACTAGCGGGCACTTGGACTATGTAAGTTCCCTAGTGGGCACTGGACTATGTGGTTTCCCTAGCAGGCACTTGGACTGTCTAGGTTAACAGACGGGCACTTGGACTATCTAGGTTAACTAGCAGGCACTTGGACTATGTAAATTCCCTAGCGGGCACTGGACTATGTGGTTTCCAAGCGTGCACTTGGACTGTCTAGGCTAACGAAAGGGCACTTGGACTATCTAGGTTACCTAGCGGGCACTTGGACTATGTAGGTTAACTAGCGGGCACTTGGACTATCTAGGTTAGCAAACGGGCACTTGGACTATCTAGGTTACCTAACGGGCACTTGGATTATGTAGGTTCCCTAGCAGGCCCTTAGAGTATATAGGTTTCCTTGCGGGCATTTGGAGTATGTAGGTTACCTAGCGAGCACTTGGGCTATCTAGGTTACCTAGCGGGCACTAGGACTATGTAGGTAACATAGCGGGAACTTGGACTATCTAGGTTAACTAGCGGGTTCTTGGACTATGTTGGTTAACTAGCGGGCCCTTGGACTATGTAGGTTAACTAGCGGACACTTGGAGGTTCTAGGTTAACTTGCGGGCACTTGGACTATCTAGGTTAACTAGCGGGCACTTGGATTATCTATGTTACCTAGCAGCACTTGCACGATGCAGGTTCCCTAGCGGGCACTTGGACTATCTAGGCTCCCTAACGGGCACTTGGACTATGTAGGTTACCTAGCGGGCACTTGGTCTATGTACATACCCTAGCGGGCTCTTGGACTATCTACGTTACCTAGCGGGTACTAGGACTATATAGCTTACTAACGGGCACTTGGACTATGTAAGTTCCCTAGCGGGCACTTGGACTATGTGGGTTCCCTAGCGGGCACTTGGACAGTCTAGGTTAACGAACGGGCACTTGGACTATCTAGGTCAACTAGCGGGCACTTGGACTATGTAAGTTCCCTAGTGGGCACTGGACTATGTGGTTTCCCTAGCGGGCACTTGGACTGTCTAGGTTAACAGACGGGCACTTGGACTATCTAGGTTAACTAGCAGGCACTTGGACTATGTAAATTCCCTAGCGGGCACTGGAATATGTGGTTTCCCTAGCGGGCACTTGGACTGTCTAGGTTAACAGACGGGCACTTGGACTATCTAGGTTAACTAGCAGGCACTTGGACTATGTAAATTCCCTAGCGGGCACTGGACTATGTGGTTTCCAAGCGTGCACTTGGACTGTCTAGGCTAACGAAAGGGTACTTGGACTATCTAGGTTACCTAGCGGGCACTTGGACTATGTAGGTTAACTAGCGGGCACTTGGACTATCTAGGTTACCTAACGGGCACTTGGATTATGTAGGTTCCCTAGCAGGCCCTTAGAGTATATAGGTTTCCTTGCGGGCATTTGGAGTATGTAGGTTACCTAGCGAGCACTTGGGCTATCTAGGTTACCTAGCGGGCACTAGGACTATGTAGGTAACATAGCGGGAACTTGGACTATCTAGGTTAACTAGCGGGTTCTTGGACTATGTTGGTTAACTAGCGGGCCCTTGGACTATGTAGGTTAACTAGCGGACACTTGGAGGTTCTAGGTTAACTTGCGGGCACTTGGACTATCTAGGTTAACTAGCGGGCACTTGGATTATCTATGTTACCTAGCAGCACTTGCACGATGCAGGTTCCCTAGCGGGCACTTGGACTATCTAGGCTCCCTAACGGGCACTTGGACTATGTAGGTTACCTAGCGGGCACTTGGTCTATGTACATACCCTAGCGGGCACTTGGACTATCTACGTTACCTAGTGGGTACTAGGACTATATAGCTTACTAACGGGCACTTGGACTATGTAAGTTCCCTAGCGGGCACTTGGACTATGTGGGTTCCCTAGCGGGCACTTGGACAGTCTAGGTTAACGAACGGGCACTTGGACTATCTAGGTCAACTAGCGGGCACTTGGACTATGTAAGTTCCCTAGTGGGCACTGGACTATGTGGTTTCCCTAGTGGGCACTTGGACTGTCTAGGTTAACAGACGGGCACTTGGACTATCTAGGTTAACTAGCAGGCACTTGGACTATGTAAATTCCCTACCGGGCACTGGAATATGTGGTTTCCCTAGCGGGCACTTGGACTGTCTAGGTTAACAGACGGGCACTTGGACTATCTAGGTTAACTAGCAGGCACTTAGACTATGTAAATTCCCTAGCGGGCACTGGACTATGTGGTTTCCCTAGCGGGCACTTGGACTGTCTAGGCTAGCGAAAGGGCACTTGGACTATCTAGGTTACCTAGCGAGCACTTGGACTATGTAGGTTAACTAGCGGGCACTTGGACTATCTAGGTTAACTAACGGGCACTTGGACTATCTAGGTTACCTAACGGGCACTTGGATTATGTAGGTTCCCTAGCGGGCACTTAGACTATGTATGTTTCCTTGCGGGCATTTGGAGTATGTAGGTTACCTAGCGAGCACTTGGACTATGTAGGTTCCCTAACGGGCACTTGGACTATGTAGGTTCCCTAGCGGTCACGTGGACTATGTAGGCTCCCTAGAAGGCACTTGGACTATGTAGGTTACCTATCGCGCACTTTGACTATGTTGGTTATCTAGCGGGCACTTAGACTATCCAGGTTACGAAGCGGGCACTTGGATTATGTAGGTTACCAAACGGGCACTTGGACTATCTAGGTTAACGAACGGACACTTGGACTATGTAGGTAACCTAGCGGGCACTTGGACTGTCTAAGTTACATAGCGGGCACTTGGACTATCTAGGTTAACGAACGGGCACTTGGACTATGTAGGTTACTAACAGGCACTTGGACTATCTAGGTTAACTAGCTGGCACTTAGACTATCTAGGTTAACTAGAGGGCCCTTGGACTATCTAGGTTTACTAGCGGGCACTTGGACTATGTAGTTTCCCTAGCGGGCATTTGGATAATTTAGGTTACCTAGCGGGCACTTGGACTATGTAGGTTACCTAGCGGGCAATCTGGCTATCTAGGTTACCTAGCGGGCACTTGGACTATGTAGGTTAACTAGAAGGCACTTGGACTATCAAGGATGCCTAGCAGGCTCTTGGACTATGTAGGTTACCAGCGGAACTTGGACTATCTAGGTTAACTAGCGGGCACTTGGATTATCTAGGTTACCTAGCAGCACTTGCACGATGCAGGTTCCCTAGCAGGCACTTGGACTATCTAGGCTCCCTAACGGGCACTTGGACTATGTAGGTTACCTAGCGGGCACTTGGTCTATGTACATACCCTAGCGGGCACTTGGACTATCTACGTTACCTAGCGGGTACTAGGACTATATAAATTACTAACGGGCACTTGGACTATTTAAGTTCCCTAGCGGGCACGTGGACTATGTGGGTTCCCTAGCGGGCACTTGGACAGTCTAGGTTAACGAACGGGCACTTGGACTATCTAGGTCAACTAGCGGGCACTTGGACTATGTAAGTTCCCTAGTGGGCACTGGACTATGTGGTTTCCCTAGCAGGCACTTGGACTGTCTAGGTTAACAGACGGGCACTTGGACTATCTAGGTTAACTAGCAGGCACTTGGACTATGTAAATTCCCTAGCGGGCACTGGACTATGTGGTTTCCAAGCGTGCACTTGGACTGTCTAGGCTAACGAAAGGGCACTTGGACTATCTAGGTTACCTAGCGGGCACTTGGACTATGTAGGTTAACTAGCGGGCACTTGGACTATCTAGGTTAGCAAACGGGCACTTGGACTATCTAGGTTACCTAACGGGCACTTGGATTATGTAGGTTCCCTAGCAGGCCCTTAGAGTATATAGGTTTCCTTGCGGGCATTTGGAGTATGTAGGTTACCTAGCGAGCACTTGGGCTATCTAGGTTACCTAGCGGGCACTAGGACTATGTAGGTAACATAGCGGGAACTTGGACTATCTAGGTTAACTAGCGGGTTCTTGGACTATGTTGGTTAACTAGCGGGCCCTTGGACTATGTAGGTTAACTAGCGGACACTTGGAGGTTCTAGGTTAACTTGCGGGCACTTGGACTATCTAGGTTAACTAGCGGGCACTTGGATTATCTATGTTACCTAGCAGCACTTGCACGATGCAGGTTCCCTAGCGGGCACTTGGACTATCTAGGCTCCCTAACGGGCACTTGGACTATGAAGGTTACCTAGCGGGCACTTGGTCTATGTACATACCCTAGCGGGCACTTGGACTATCTACGTTACCTAGCGGGTACTAGGACTATATAGCTTACTAACGGGCACTTGGACTATGTAAGTTCCCTAGCGGGCACTTGGACTATGTGGGTTCCCTAGCGGGCACTTGGACAGTCTAGGTTAACGAACGGGCACTTGGACTATCTAGGTCAACTAGCGGGCACTTGGACTATGTAAGTTCCCTAGTGGGCACTGGACTATGTGGTTTCCCTAGCGGGCACTTGGACTGTCTAGGTTAACAGACGGGCACTTGGACTATCTAGGTTAACTAGCAGGCACTTGGACTATGTAAATTCCCTAGCGGGCACTGGAATATGTGGTTTCCCTAGCGGGCACTTGGACTGTCTAGGTTAACAGACGGGCACTTGGACTATCTAGGTTAACTAGCAGGCACTTGGACTATGTAAATTCCCTAGCGGGCACTGGACTATGTGGTTTCCAAGCGTGCACTTGGACTGTCTAGGCTAACGAAAGGGTACTTGGACTATCTAGGTTACCTAGCGGGCACTTGGACTATGTAGGTTAACTAGCGGGCACTTGGACTATCTAGGTTAGCAAACGGGCACTTGGACTATCTAGGTTACCTAACGGGCACTTGGATTATGTAGGTTCCCTAGCAGGCCCTTAGAGTATATAGGTTTCCTTGCGGGCATTTGGAGTATGTAGGTTACCTAGCGAGCACTTGGGCTATCTAGGTTACCTAGCGGGCACTAGGACTATGTAGGTAACATAGCGGGAACTTGGACTATCTAGGTTAACTAGCGGGTTCTTGGACTATGTTGGTTAACTAGCGGGCCCTTGGACTATGTAGGTTAACTACCGGACACTTGGAGGTTCTAGGTTAACTTGCGGGCACTTGGACTATCTAGGTTAACTAGCGGGCACTTGGATTATCTATGTTACCTAGCAGCACTTGCACGATGCAGGTTCCCTAGCGGGCACTTGGACTATCTAGGCTCCCTAACGGGCACTTGGACTATGTAGGTTACCTAGCGGGCACTTGGTCTATGTACATACCCTAGCGGGCACTTGGACTATCTACGTTACCTAGCGGGTACTAGGACTATATAGGTTACTAACGGGCACTTGGACTATGTAAGTTCCCTAGCGGGCACTTGGACTATGTGGGTTCCCTAGCGGGCACTTGGACAGTCTAGGTTAACGAACGGGCACTTGGACTATCTAGGTCAACTAGCGGGCACTTGGACTATGTAAGTTCCCTAGTGGGCACTGGACTATGTGGTTTCCCTAGTGGGCACTTGGACTGTCTAGGTTAACAGACGGGCACTTGGACTATCTAGGTTAACTAACAGGCACTTGGACTATGTAAATTCCCTAGCGGGCACTGGAATATGTGGTTTCCCTAGCGGGCACTTGGACTGTCTAGGTTAACAGACGGGCACTTGGACTATCTAGGTTAACTAGCAGGCTCTTAGACTATGTAAATTCCCTAGTGGGCACTGGACTATGTGGTTTCCCTAGCGGGCACTTGGACTGTCTAGGCTAGCGAAAGGGCACTTGGACTATCTAGGTTACCTAGCGGGCACTTGGACTATGTAGGTTAACTAGCGGGCACTTGGACTATCTAGGTTAGCTAACGGGCACTTGGACTATCTAGGTTACCTAACGGGCACTTGGATTATGTAGGTTCCCTAGCGGGCACTTAGACTATGTAGGTTTCCTTGCGGGCATTTGGAGTATGTAGGTTACCTAGCAAGCACTTGGACTATGTAGGTTCCCTAAGGGGCACTTGGACTATGTAGGTGGTTCCCTAGCGGTCACGTGGACTATGTAGGCTCCCTAGAAGGCACTTGGACTATGTAGGTTACCTATCGCGCACTTTGACTATGTTGGTTATCTAGCGGGCACTTAGACTATCCAGGTTACTAAGCGGGCACTTGGATTATGTAGGTTACCAAACGGGCACTTGGACTATCTAGGTTAACGAACGGGCACTTGGACTATGTAGGTTAGCTAACAGGCACTTGGACTATCTAGGTTAACTAGCTGGCACTTGGACTATCTAGGTTAACTAGAGGGCCCTTGGACTATCTAGGTTTACTAGCGGGCACTTGGACTATGTAGTTTCCCTAGCGGGCATTTGGATAATTTAGTTTACCTAGCGGGCACTTGGACTATGTAGGTTACCTAGCGGGCAATCTGGCTATCTAGGTTACCTAGCGGGCACTTGGACTATGTAGGTTAACTAGAAGGCACTTGGACTATCAAGGATGCCTAGCAGGCTCTTGGACTATGTAGGTTACCAGCGGAACTTGGACTATCTAGGTTAACGAACGTGCACTTGGACTATGTAGGTAACCTAGCGGGCACTTGGACTATCTAGGTTACCTAGCGGGCACTTTGACTATCTAGGTTTACGAACGGGCACTTGGACTATGTAGGTTAACTAGTGGACACTTCGACTATCTAGGTTAGCTAACGGGCAATTGGACTATCTAGGTTACCTAGCGCTTACTTGGACTATGTAGGTTACCTAGCGGGCACTTGTTCTATCTAGGTTACCTAGCAGGCACTTCGACTATCTAGGTTAACTAATGGGCACTTGGACTATATAGGTTGCTTAGCGAGCACTTGGACTATATAAGTTCCCTAGCGGGTACTTGGACTGTCTAGGTTAACTAGCGGGCAATTGCACTGTCTAGGTTACCTAGTGGGCACTTGGACTATGTAGTTTACCTAGCAGGCACTTGGATTATATAGGTTAACTAGCGTGCACTTTGACTATCTAGGTTACCTAGCGGGCACTTGGACTATGTAGGTTCCCTAGCGGGCACTTGGACTATGTAGGTAACCTAGTGGTCACTTGGACTGTCTAGGTTACCTAGCGGGCACTTGGACTATGTAGGTTAACTAGCGAGCACTTGGTCTATGTAGGTTAACTAGCAGGCCCTTGGACTATGTAAGTTAACTAGAGGGCACTTGGACGATCCTGGTTAACTAGCGGGCACTTGGACTATCTAGGTTAACTAGCTTACACTTGGATTATCTAGGTTACCTAGCGGGAACTTGGACTATGTAGGTTCTCTAGCGGGCATTTGGACTATATAAGTTACCTAGAGGGCACTTGGACTATGTAGGTTACCTAGCGGGCACTTGGACTATGTAGGTTAACTAGAGGACACTTGGACGATCTAGGTTAACAGGCGGGCACTTGGACTATCAAAGTTAACAAGCGAGCCCTTGGACTATGTAGGTCAACTAGCGGGCCCTTGGACTATCTAGGTTACCTAGATAGCACTTGGACTATATAGGTTCCTTAGCGGGCACTTGGACTATCTAGGTTAACGAACGGGCACTTGGACTATGCAGGTAACCTAGCCGGCACTTGGACTGTCTAGGTTACATAGCGGGCACTTGGACTTCTAGGATAACGAATGGGCACTTGGACTATGTAGGTTCCCTAGCGGCCCTTGGACTATGTAAGTTCCCTAGCGGGCACTTGGTCTATGTGGGTTCCCTAGCGGGCATTTGGACTATCTAAGTTAGGTAACGGGCACTTGAACTATCTAGGTCACCTTGCGGGAACTTGGACAATGTAGGTTACCAAACGGGCACTTGGACTATCTAGGTTACCAAAAGGACACTTTGACTATCTAGGTTACCTAGCGGGCAGTTTGACTATGTAGGTTAACTAGCGGGCACTTGGACTATCTAGGTTACCTAACGGGCACTTGGATTATGCAGGTAACCTAGCGGGCACTTGGACTGTCTAGGTTAACTAACGGGCACTAGAACTATCTAGGTTACCTAGCGGGCACTTGGACAATATAGGTCAACTACCGGGCCCTTGGACTATCTAGGTTAGCTAACGGGCATTTGGATAATGTAGGTTAACTAGCGGACACTTGGACGATCCAGGTTAACTAGCGGGCCCTTGCACTATGTAGGTTAACTAGCGGGCCTTTGGACTATGTAGGTTAACTAGCGGGCACTTGGATTATCTAAGTTATCTGGCGGGCACTTGAACTATGTAGGTTAACTAGTGGGTCCTTAGACTATCTAGGTTAGCTAACGGTCACTTGGACTATGTAGGTTAATTAGCGGGTACTTGGACTATGTAGGTTCCCTAGCGGGCATTTGGACTATATAGATTACCTAGCGGGCACTTGGACTTTGTAGGTTACCTAGCGGGCACTTGGACTATCTAGGTTACCTAGCGGGCACTTGGACTATCTAGGTTACCATAGCGGGCACTTGGACTATGTAAGTTCCCTAACGGGCACTTCGGCTATCTACGTTACCTAGCGGGCACTTGGACAATGTAGGTTAACGAACGGGCACTTGGACTATGTCGGTAACCTAGTGGTCACTTGGACTGTCTAGGTTACCTAGCGGGCACTTGGACTATGTAGGCTAACTAGCGGGCACTTGGACCATCTAGGTTAACTAGCGGGCACTTGGACTATCTAGGTTAACTAGCGGGCCCTTGGACTATGTAGGTTCCCTAGCGGGCATTTGGACTATATAGGTTACCTAGCAGGCACTTGGATAATGTAGGTTACCTAGCGGGCACTTGGATTATGTAGGTTAACTAGCGGGCATTTGGATTATCTAGGTTAACTAACAGGCACTTGGACTATGTATGTTCCAAGCGGACAATTGGACTATGTAGGGTCCCTAGCGGGCACTTGGACTATCTAGGTTCCCTAAAGGGCACTTGGACTATGTAGGTTAACTAGCGGACAATTGGATGATATAGGTTAACTAGCGGGTACTTGGACTATCTAGGTTAACTAGGGGTGCCTTGGACTACGTAGGTTAACTAGCGAACACTTGCACTATGTAGGTTACCTAGCGGCCACTTGGACTATCTAGGTTAACTAGCGTGCACTTGGACTATGTAGATTAACTAGCGAATACTTGCACTATGTAGGTTACCTAGCGGGCACTTGGACTATGTAGGTTAACTAGCAGGCCCTTGGACTATCTGGGTTACCTAGCAGGCACTTGGAATATGTAGGTTAACTAGCGGGCACTTGCACTCTCTAGGTTACCTTGCGGGCACTTGGACTATGTACCTTCCCTAACGGGCACTTGGACTATCTATGTTAACTAGCGGGCACTTGCACTTTGTAGGTTACCTAGCGGGCACTTGGACTATGTAGGTTAACTAGAGGACACTTGGACTATCTAGGTTAACTAGCGGGCACTTGGACTATCTAGGTTACCTAGCAGGCATTTGGATTATGAAGGATCCCTAGCGGGCAATTGGACTATCTACGTTACCTAGCTGGCACTTGGACTATGTAGGTTAACTAGCGGACACTTGCAAGGCTAGGTTAACAAGTGGGCCCTTGCACTATGTAGGTTTACTAGGGGGCACTTGGACTATCTAGGTTAACTAGCGGGCACTTGGACTATGTAGTTTCCCTAGCGGGCATTTGGACTATTTAGGTTACCTAGCGGGCACTTGGACTATGTACGTTAACTAGCGGACACTTGCACGATCTAGGTTAACTAGCGGGCCCTTGCACTATGTAGGTTTTCTAGGGGGCACTTGGACTATCTAGGTTAACTAGCGGGCACTTGGACTATGTAGTTTCCCTAGCGGGCATTTGGACTATTTAAGTTACGTAGCGGGCACTTGGACTATCTAGGTTAGGTAACGGGCACTTGGACTAACTAGGTTACCTAGTGGGAACTTGGACTATGTAGGTTACCTAGCGGCCACGTGGACTATCTTGGTTACCTAGCGGTCACTTGGACTATGTAGGTTAATTAGCGGACACATGGACGAACTAGGTTAACGAGCGGGCCCTTGGACTATGTAGGTTACCTAGCGGACACTTGGACTATGTAGGTTAGCTAACAGGAACTTGGACTATCTAGGTTACCTAGCGTGCACTTTGACTATGTAGGTTACCTAGTGGGCACTTGGACTATCTAGGGTAACTAACAGGTACTTGGACTATCTAGGTTACCTAGCGGGCACTTGGACTATGTAGGTTAACTAGCGGGCACTTGGACTATCTAGGTTAGCTAACGGGCACTTGGACAATATAGGTTACCTAACGGGCACTTGGATTATGTACGTTCCCTAGCGGGCACTTAGACTATGTAGGTTTCCTTGCGGGCATTTGGAGTATGTAGGTTACCTAGCGAGCACTTGGACTATGTAGGATCCCTAACGGGCAATAGGACTATGTAGGTTCCCTAGCGGTCATGTGGACTATGTAGGCTCCCTAGAAGGCACTTGGACTATGTAGGTTACCTATCGCGCACTTTGACTATGTTGGTTATCTAGCGGGCACTTAGACTATCCAGGTTACGAAGCGGGCACTTGGATTATGTAGGTTACCAAACGGGCACTTGGACTATCTAGGTTAACGAACGGACACTTGGACTATGTAGGTAACCTAGCGGGCACTTGGACTGTCTAAGTTACATAGCGGGCACTTGGACTATCTAGGTTAACGAACTGGCACATGGACTATGTAGGTTAGCTAACAGGCACTTGGACTATCTAGGTTGCCTAGAAGGCACTTGCACTATGTAGGTTACCTAGCGGACACTTGGACGATCTAGGTTAACTAGAGGGCCCTTGGACTATCTAGGTTTACTAGCGGGCCCTTGGACTATCTAGGTTTACTAGCGGGCCTTTGGACTATCTAGGTTAACTAGCGGGCACTTGGACTATGTAGTTTCCCTAGCGGGCATTTGGATAATTTAGGTTACCTAGCGGGCACTTGGACTATGTAGGTTACCTAGCGGGCACTTGGGCTATCTAGGTTACCTAGCGGGCACTTGGACTATGTAGGTTAACTAGAAGGCACTTGGACTATCAAGGATGCCTAGCAGGCTCTTGGACTATGTAGGTTACCAGCGGACACTTGGACTATCTAGGTTAACGAACGTGCACTTGGACTATGTAGGTAACCTAGCGGGCACTTGGACTATCTAGGTTACCTAGCGGGCACTTTGACTATCTAGGTTTACGAACGGGCACTTGGACTATGTAGGTTAACTAGCGGACACTTCGACTATCTAGGTTAGCTAATGGGCAATTGGACTATCTAGGTTACCTAGCAGGCACTTTGACTATCTAGGTTAACTATCGGGCACTTGGACTATGTAGGTTGCTTAGCGAGCACTTGGACTATGTAGGTTCCCTAGCGGGTACTTGGACTGTCTAGGTTAACTAGCGGGCAATTGCACTGTCTAGGTTACCTAGTGGGCACTTGGACTATGTAGTTTACCTAGCAGGCACTTGGATTATGTAGGTTAACTAGCGTGCACTTTGACTATCTAGGTTACCTAGCGGGCACTTGGACTATGTAGGTTCCCTAGCGGGCACTTGGACTATGTAGGTAACCTAGTGGTCACTTGGACTGTCTAGGTTACCTAGCGGGCACTTGGACTATGTAGGTTAACTAGCGAGCACTTGGTCTATGTAGGTTAACTAGCAGGCCCTTGGACTATGTAAGTTAATTAGAGGGCACTTGGACGATCCTGGTTAACTAGCGGACACTTGGACGATCTAGGTTAACTAGAGGGCACTTGGACGATCTAGGTTAACTAGCGGGCACTTGGACTATCAAAGTTAACAAGCGAGCCATTGGACTATGTAGGTCAACTAGCGGGCCCTTGGACTATCTATGTTACCTAGATAGCACTTGGACTATATAGGTTCCCTAGCGGGCACTTGGACTATCTAGGTTAACGAACGGGCACTTGGACTATGCAGGTAACCTAGCCGGCACTTGGACTGTCTAGGTTACATAGCGGGCACTTGGACTTCTAGGTTAACGAATGGGCACTTGGACTATGTAGGTTCCCTAGCGGCCCTTGGACTATGTAAGTTCCCTAGCGGGCACTTGGTCTATGTGGGTTCCCTAGCGGGCACTTGGACTATCTAGGTTAGGTAACGGGCACTTGGACTATCTAGGTTACCTAGCGGGCACTTTGACTATGTAGGTTAACTAGCGGGCACTTGGACTATCTAGGTTACCTAACGGGCACTTTTATTATGCAGGTAACCTAGCGGGCACTTGGACTGTCTAGGTTAACTAACGGGCACTAGAACTATCTAGGTTACCTAGCGGGCACTTGGACTATATAGGTCAACTAGCGGGCCCTTGGACTATCTAGGTTAGCTAACGGGCATTTGGATTATGTAGGTTAACTAACGGACACTTGGACGATCTAAGTTAACTAGCGGGCCCTTGCACTATGTAGGTTAGCTAGCGGGCACTTGGATTATGTATGTTACCCAAGGCCAGGGGTGCCCAAGACTAAGTGCTGGGGCGACCCAAGCCTGGGTCTCCCAAAGCCTAAGGGCTGGGTTCCCCAGGCCTGTGGCTCCCTAAGCTTAAGGGCTGGGGCGACCCAGGCCTGGGGCGCCCTAAGCCTAATGGCTGGGGTGCCCCAGGCCAGGGGCTCCCTAAGTCTAAGAGCTGGGGATCACCGGGCCTGGGGCTCCCTAAGCCTAAGTGCTGGGGCACCCTAGACCTGGCGCACCCAAAGCCTAATGGCTGGGGCGCCCCAGGCCTGGGTCTACCAAAGCCTAAGAGCTGTGGCGCCCCAGGCCTGGGGCTCCCTAAGCTTAAGGGCTGGGGCGACCAGGCCAGGGGGCGCCCTAAGCCTAATGGCTGGGGCGCCCCAGGTCTGGGGCTCCCTAAATCTAAAGCTGGGGATCACCAGGCCTGGGGCTCCCTAAGCCTAAGGGCTGGGGAGCCCCAGGCCTGGGTCTCCCAAAGCCTAAGGGCTGGGCGTCCCAGGCCTGGGGTTCCCAAAGTCTAAGAGCTGGGGATCACCAGGCCTGGGGCTCCCTAAGCCTAAGGGCTGGGGCGCCCCAAGACTGGGGATCCCTAAGCCTAAGGGCTTGGGCGACCCAGGTCTGGGGCTATCTAAGCCTAAGGGCAGGGGCGCCTCAAGCCTGGGGCTCCGTAAGCCTAAGGGTTTGGGCGCCCCAGACCAGGGGCTCCCTAAGCCTAAGTGTGGGGGCACCCCAGGCTTGGAGCTCCCTAAGCCGAAGGGCTGGGGCGTCCCAGGCCCTGGGCTCCCAAAGCCTAAGTGCTGGGGTGCCCCAGGCCTAGGGCTCTATAAGCCCAAGAGCTGGGGCGCCCCAGTCCTGGGGCTCCCAAATCCGAAGGACTGAGGCGTCCCAGGCCTGGGGCTCCCTAAGGCCAAGGGTGGGGTGCCCCAGGCCTGGGGCTCCCAAAGTCTAAGAGCTGGGGCTAACCTGGCCTGGGGCTCCCTAAGCCTAAATGCTGGGGCGCCCCAGGCCTGGGGCTCCCTAAGCCTAAGGGCCGGGGCGCCCCTGGCCTGGCGCTCCCTAAGCCTAATTGCTGGGGCGCCCCAGGTCTGGGGATCTCTAAGCCTAAGGGCTGGGGTGCCCCAGGTCTGGGGCTCCAAAAGCCTAAGGGCTGGGGCTCCCCAGGCTAGGGACTCCCAAAGACTAAGGGTTGGGGCGACCCATGCCTGGGGCTCCCTAAAATTAAGGGCTGGGGCGCCCCAGGCTTGGGGCTCCCTAAACCTAAGGGCTGGGGCGCCCCAGCACTGGGGTTCCCAATGCCTAAGGGCTGGGGCGCCCCAGGTCTGGGCATCCGTAATCCTAAGGGCTGGGGCGCCCCAGGCCTGGTGCTCCCTAAGCCTAATTGCTGGGGTGCCCCAATCTGGGGTTTTCTCAGCCTAAGGGTTGGGGCGACCCAGGCCTGGGCCTCCCTTAGCCTAATTGCTGGGGCACTCCAGGTCTGGGGCTCTCTAAGCCTAAGGGCTTGGGCGACCCTGGCCTGGGGCTCTCTAAGCCTAAGGACTCGGTCGCCCCCGGCCTGGAGCTCCCAAAGCCTAAGGACTGGAGCGCCCCAGGCCTGGGGCTCCCAAAGTTTAAGGGCTGGGGCGACCCAGGCCTGGGGCACCCTAAGCCGCAGAGCTGGGGCGCCCCAGGCCTGGGTCTCCCTAAGCCTAAGGGCTGGAGCGCCACAGGCCTGGGGTTCCAAAGCCTAAATGCTGGGGGCCCCCAGGTCTGGGGCTACTTAAGCCTAAGGGCTGGCGCGCCCCCCGTCTGGGGCTCCCAAAGCCTAATCGCTGGGGTGCCCCAGGCCTTGGGCTCTCAAAGCCTAAGGGCTGGGGCGCCTCAGGCCTGGGGCTCCCAAGCTTAAGAGCTGGGGCGCCCCAGGCCTGGGGCTCCCTAAGCCTAAGGGCTGGGGCGCCCCAGGCCTTGGGCTCCCACAGCCTAAGGGCTGGGGTGCCCCATGCCAGGGGCTCCCAAAGCCTAAGGGCTGGGGCGCCCCAGGCCTGGGGCTCCCAAGCTTAAGAGCTGGGGCGCCCCAAGACTGGGGCTCCCTAAGCCTAAGGGCTGGGGCGCCCCAGGTCTGGGGCTCCCAAAGCCTAAGGGCTGGGGCGCCCCAGGCCTGGGGCTCCCAAGCTTAAGGGCTAGGGCACCCCAGGCCTGGGGCTCCCTAAGCCTAAGGGCTGGGGCGCCCCAGGCCTTGGGCTCCCACAGCCTAAGGGTTGGGGTGCCCCATGCCAGGGGCTCCCTAAGCCTTAGGGCTGGGGAGCCCCAGGCCTGAGGCTCCCTAAACCTAAGGGCTGGGGCACCCTAGGCCTGGGTCTCCCAAAGCCTAAGGGCTGGGGCGCCCCAGGCCAGGAGATCCCAAAAACTAAGGGTTGGTTCGCCCCAGTCCTGGGGTTCCCAAAGCCTAAGTGATTGGGCGCCCCAGGCCTGGGGCTCCCTAAGCCTAAGGGCTGGGGCGCCTCAGGCCTCGGGATCCCTAAGCCTAAGTGCTGGGGCGCCCCAGGCCTGGAGCTCCCAAAGCCTAAAGGCTGGGGCACCTCAGTCCTGCTGCTCCCTAAGCCTAAGGGTTGGGGCGCCCCAGGCTTGGGGCTCCCAAAGCCTAAGGGCTGGGGCGACGGGCCTGGGGCTCCCTAAGCCTAAGGGCTGGGGCGACACAGGCCTGAGGCTCCCTAAGTCTAAGACTGGGGCGCCCCAGGACTGGGGTTCCCAAAGCCTAAGGGCTGGGGGTCCCCAGGCTAGGGCTCCCTAAGCCTAATTGCTGGGGCGACCCTGGCCTGAGGCTCCCTAAGCCTAAGGGCTGGGGCGCCCCAGGCCTGGGGCTCCCAAATCCTAAGGGCTGGGGCTCCCCAGGCCTGGGGCTCCCAAAGCCTAAGGGCTGAGGCGCCTGATGCCTGGGGCTCCCAAAGCCTAAGGGCTGAGGCGCCCCACGCCTGGGGCTCCCTAAGCCTAAGTGCTGGGGCGCCCCAGGCATGGGGCTCCCTAAGCCTAAGTGCTGGGGCACCCGGTGCCAGGGGCTACCTAAGTCTAAGAGCTATGGCTCACCAGGCCTGGGGCTCCCTACGCCTAAGGGCGGGGGCGCCTTGGCCTGGGGCTCCAAAAGCCTAAGGGCTGGGGCGCCCCAGGCCTGGGGCTCCCAAGTCTACGGGATGGGGCACCCCAAGCCTGGGGCAACCTAAGCCGCAGAGCTGGGGCGCCCCAGGCCTGGGGCTCCCTAAGCCTAAGGGTTGGGGCGCCCAGGCCTGGGGCTACCAAAGCCTAAGGGCTGGGGCAACCCAGGCTTGGGGCTTCCTAAGCCTAAGGGCTGGAGCGCCAAAGGCCTGGGGCTCCCTAAGCCTAAGGGCTGGGGCGACACAGGCCTGAGGCTCCCTAAGTCTAAGATTGGGGCGCCCCAGGACTGGGGTTTCCAAAGCCTAAGGGCTGGGGCTCCCCAGGCCAGGGCTCCCTAAGCCTAATTGCTGGGGCGACCCTGGCCTGAGGCTCCCTAAGCCTAAGGGTTGTGTCGCCCCAGCCCTGGGGTTCCCAAAGCCTAAGGGATTGGGCGCCCCAGGCCTGGGCCTCCCTAAGCCTAAGGGCTGGGGCGCCTCAGGCCTCGGGATCCCTAAGCCTAAGTGCTGGGGCGCCCCAGGCCTGGAGCTCCCAAAGCCTAAAGGCTGGGGCACCTCAGTCCTGGCGCTCCCTAAGCCTAAGGGTTGGGGCGCCCCAGGCTTGGGGCTCCCAAAGCCTAAGGGCTGGAGCGACGGGCCTGGGGCTCCCTAAGCCTAAGGGCTGGGGCGACACAGGCCTGAGGCTCCCTAAGTCTAAGACTGGGGCGCCCCAGGACTAGGGTTCCCAAAGCCTAAGGGCTGGGGCTCCCCAGGCTAGGGCTCCCTAAGCCTAAATGCTGGGGCGACCCTGGCCTGAGGCTCCCTAAGCCTAAGGGCTGGGGCGCCCCAGGCCTGGGGCTCCCAAATCTTAAGGGCTGGGGCGCCCCAGGCCTGGGGCTCCCAAAGCCTAAGGGCTGAGGCGCCTGATGCCTGGGGCTCCCAAAGCCTAAGGGCTGAGGCGCCCCAGGCCTGGGGCTCCCTAAGCCTAAGTGCTGGGGCGCCCCAGGCATGGGGCTCCCTAAGCCTAAGTGCTGGGGCACCCGGTGCCAGGGGCTACCTAAGTCTAAGAGCTATGGCTCAGCAGGCCTGGGGCTCCCTACGCCTAAGGGCGGGGGCGCCCTGGCCTGGGGCTCCAAAAGCCTAAGGGCTGGGGCGCCCCAGGCCTGGGCTCCCAAAATCTACGGGCTGGGGAACCCCAGGCCTGGGGCAACCTAAGCCGCAGAGCTGGGGCGCCCCAGGCCTGGGCCTCCCTAAGCCTAAGGGATGGGGCGCCCAGGCCTGGGGCTACCAAAGCCTAAGGGCTGGGGCAACCCAGGCTTGGGGCTCCCTAAGCCTAAGGGCTGGAGCGCCACAGGGCTGGGGCTCCCTAAGCCTAAGGGCTGGGGCGCCCCAGGCCTTGGGCTCCCTAAGCCTAAGAGCTGGGGCGCCCCAGGCCTTGAGCTCCCACAGCCTAAGGGCTGGGGTGCCCCATGCCAGGGGCTCCCTAAGCCTTAGGGCTGGGGCGCCCCATGCCTGGGGTTCCAAAATCCTAAGGGCTGGGGCGCCCTAGGCCTGGGGCTAACTAAGAATAAGGGCTGAGGCGCCCCAGGCCTGGGGCTCCCAAAGCCTATGGGCTGGTGAGCCCCAGGTCTGGGGCTCCCAAAGACTAAGGGCTGGGGTGACCCGGCCTCGGGCTCCCAAAGTATAAGGGCTAGGGCGAACGAGGCCTGGGGCTAACTAAGACTAATGGCTGGGGCACCCCAGACCTGGGGCTATCAAAGCCTAAAGGCTGGGGCACCGCAGGCCTGGGGCTCCCAAAGCCTAATGGCTGGAGCGCCCCAGGTTTGGGCATACAAAATACTGAGGGCTTGAGTGCCCCAAGCCTGGGGCTCCCAAAGCCTAAGGGCTAGGCGCCCCAGGCTGGGGCTTCCAAAGTCTAAGAACTGGGGCTCACCAGGCCTTGGGCTCCCTAAGCCTAAGGATTGGGGCGCTCCAGACCTGGGGATCCCTAAGCCTAAGGGCTGGCGAGACCCTGGCCTGGCGCTCGCTAAGCCTAATTGCTGGGGCGCCCCAGGTCTGGGGATCTCTAAGCCTAAGGGCTGGGGTTCTCCAGGCCTGGGGCTCCCGAAGCCTTAGGGCTGGGGCACCCCAGGTTTGGGGCTCCCACAGCCTAAGGGCTGGGGCGACCCAGGCCTGGGGCTCCCTAAAACTAAGGGCTGGGGGGCCCCAGACCTGGGGCTCCCTAAGCCTAAGGGCCGGGGAGACCCTGGCCTGGCACTCCCTAAGCCTAATTGCTGGGGCGCCCCAGGCCTGGGGATCTCTAAGCCCAAGGGCTGGGGTTCTCCAGGCCTGGGGCTCCCAAAGCCTAAGGGCTGGGGCACCGCAGGCTTGGGGATCCCAAAGCCTAAGGGCTGGGGCGACCCAGGCCTGGGGCTCCCTAAAACTAAGGGCTGGGGCGCCCCAGGCCTGGGGATCCCAAAGCCTAAGGGCTGGGGCGCCCCAGGCCTGGGCATCCCTAATCCTAAGGGCTGGGGTGCCCCAGGCCTGGGGCTCCATAAGCCCAATTGCTGGGGTGCCCCAAGTCTGGGGCTCTCTAAGCCCAAGGGCTGGGGCGACCCAGGCCTGGGGCTCCCAAAGCCTAATTGCTGGGGCACCCCCGGTCTGGGGCTCTCTAAGCCTAAGGCTTGGGCGACCCTGGCCTGGGGCTCCCTAAGCCTAAGGGCTGGGGCGCCCACGGCCTGGGCCTCCCAAACACTAAGGGCTGGGTCCCCCCAGGCCAGGGGCTCCCAAAGCCCAAAGGCTGGGGTGCCCCAGGCCAGGGGCTCCCAAAGCGTAAGGGCGGGGGCACCCCAGGCCTGGGGATCCCAAAGCTTAAGGGCTGGGGCACCCCAGGCCTGGGGCTCTCTAAGCCCAAGGGATGGGGCGCCCAAGGACTGGGGCTCCCAAAGCCCAAGGAATGAGGAGTCCCAGGCCTGGGGCTCCCAAAGCCTAAGGGCTGGGGCGCCCCAGGCCTGGGGCTCCCTAAATCTATTGGTTGGGGCGCCCCAAGTTGGGAATCCCTAAGCCTAATTGCTGGGGCGCCGCATGTCTGGGGAACTATAAGTCTAAGGGCTGGGGCGCCCCAGGCCTGGGGCTCCCTAAGCCTAAGTGCTGGGGCGCCTCAGGCCAGGGGCTCCCTAAGTCTAAGAGCTGGGGCTCACCAGGCCAGGGACTCCCAAAGCCTTAGGGCTGGGGCGCCCCAGGCCTGGGGCTCCAAAAGCCCAAGCGCTGAGGCATCCCAGGCCTGGGGCACCCTAAGCCTAAGGGCTGGGCCACCCGAGGCCTAGGGCTCCCTAAGGCTAACGGCTGGGGCGCCCCAGACCTAGGGCTCCCAAAGCCTAAGGGCTGGGGCGCCCCATGCCTGGTGTAACAAAGCCTAAGGGCTGGGGCGCCGCAGGCCTGGGGCTCCCAAAACCTATGGGCTGGTGCGTCCCAGCCTGGGGCTCCCAAAGCCTAAGCGTTGAGGCGCCCCAGGCCTGGAGCTCCCAAAGTCTAAGGGCTGGGGCGCCCCAGGTCGGGGCTCCCAAAGACTAAGGGCTAGGGTGCCCCGACCTCGGCCTCCCAAAATCTAAGGGCTAGGGCGACCCAGGCCTGGGGCTAACTAAGCCTAAGGGCTGGAGCTCCCAAGACCTGGGGCTATCAAAGCCTAAAGGCTGGGGCGTCCCAGGCCTTGGGCTTCTTAAGTCTAAGGGCAGGGGAGCCCCAGGCCTGGGGCTCCCTAAGCCTAAGGGCAGTGGCGCCCATGTTCCGGGGCGCCCAAGACTAAGAGCTGGGGCGACCCAAGCCTGGGTCTCCCAAAGCCTAAGGGCTGGGTACCCCAGGCCTGTGGCTCCCTAAGGCTAAGGGTTGCGGCGCCCCAGGCCAGGGGCTCCCTAATTCTAAGAGCTGGGGATCACCAGGCCTGGGGCTCCCTAAGCCTAAGGGCTGGGGCGCCCCAGGCCTGGGGCTCCCTAAGCCTAAGGTCTTGGGCGACCCAGGCCTGGGGCTCCCTAAGCCTAATTGCTGGGGCACCCCATGTCTGGGGCTCTCTAAGCCTAAGGGCTTGGGCGACCCTGGCCTGGGGTTCCCTAAGCCTAAGGACTCGGGCGCCCCCGGCCTGGGGCTCCCAAAGCCTAAGGACTGGGGCGCCCCAGGCCAGGGGCTCCCAAAGCCTAAAGGCTGGGGCGCCTCAGGCCTGGGGCTCCCTAAGCCTAAGTGCTGGGGCGCCCCAGGCCTGGAGCTCCCAAAGCCTAAAGGCTGGGGCGCCTCAGGCCTAGGGCTCCCTAAGCCTAAGGGCTGGGGCACCCCAGGCTTGCGGCTCCCAAAGCCAAAGGGCTGGGGCGACGGGCCTGGGGCTCCCTAAGCCTAAGGGATGGGGCGACACAGGCCTGGGGCTCCCTAAGCCTAAGGACTGGGGCGCCCCAGGACTAGGGTTCCCAAAGCCTAAGGGCTGGGGCGCCCCAGGCCTGGGCATCCCTAATCCTAAGGGCTGGGGCGCCCCGGTCATGGGGCTCCCTAAGCCTAATTGTTGGGGCGCCCCAGTTCTGGGGCTCTCTAAGCCTAATGGCTGGGTAGACCCTAGCCTGGGGCTCCCTAAGCCTAAGGGCGGGATTCCCTGTCCTGGGGCTCTTAAAGCCTAAGGGCTGGGGCGCCCCAGGCCTGGGGCTCTCAAAGTCTAAGGGCTGGGGCGACCCAGGCCTGGGGCACCCTAAGCCGCAGAGCTGGGGCACCCCAGGCCTGGGGCTCCCTAAGCCTAAGGGTGGGGGCGCCCCAGGCCTGGGGCTCCCAAAACCTAAGGGCTGGGGAGACACAAGCCTGGGTCTCCCTCAGCCTAAGGGCTGGAGCGCCACAGGCCTGGGGTTCCCTAAGCCTAAGGGCTGGGGCGCCCCAGGACTGGGGTTACCAAAGCCTAAGGACTGGGCGCCCCAGGCCTGGGCATCCCTAATCCTAAGGGCTGGGGCACCCCAGGCCTGCGGCTCCCTAAGCCTAATTGCTGGGGCGACCCAGGTCTGGGGCTTTCTAAGCCTAAGGGTTGGGGCGACCCAGGCCTGGGGCTCCCTAAGCCTAATTGCTGGGGTGCCCCAGGTCTGGGGCTCAATAAACCTAAGGGCTGGGACGACCCTGGCTTGGGTCTCCCTAAGTCAAAGAGCTGCGGCTCACCAGGCCTGGAGCTCCCTACGCCGAATGGCGGGGGCGCCCCAGGCCTGGTGCTCCCAAAACCTATGGGCTTGGGCGTCCCTGGCCTGGGGCTCCCAAAGCCTAATGGCTGGGGCGCCCCAGGCCTGGGGCTCCCTAAGCCTAAGGGCTGAGGCGCCCCAGGCCTGGGGCTCCAAAAGCTTAAGGGTTGGCGCGCCGCAGGCCTGGGGCTCCCAAATCCTAAGGGCTGGGGCGCCATATGCCTGGCGCTCCCAAAGCCTAAGGCCTGGGGCGCCCCAGGACTGGGGTTCCCAAAGCCTAAGGGCTGGGGAGCCCCAGGCCTGGGGCTCCCTAAGCCTAAGGGCTGGGGCGCCCCAGGCCTGGGGCTCCAAATGCTTAAGGGTTGGCGCGCCGCAGGCCTGGGGCTCCCAAATCCTAAGGCCTGGGGCGCCACAGGCCTGGCGCTCCCAAAGCCTAAGGGCTGGGGCGCCCCAGGCCTGAGGCTCCCTAAGCATAAGGGCTGGGGCGTCCCAGCCCTGGTTCTCCCTAAGTCTAAGGGCTGGGTGCAAGAGGCCGGGGCCTCCCAAAGCTTAAGGGCTGGGGCGCCCCATGCCTGGGGTTCCAAAGCCTAAGGGTTGGGGCGCCGCAAGCCTGGGGCTCCTAAGACCTATGGTCAGGGTCGTCCCAGGCCTGGGCCTCCCAAAGCCTAAGGGCTGAGGCGCCCCAGGCCTGGGGATCCCAAAGCCTAAGGGCTGGGGCGCACCAGGTCAGGGGCTCCCAAAGACTAAGGGCTGGGGCGACCCAGACCTGGGGCTCCCAAATCCTAAGGGCTGGGGCACCCCAGGCTTGGGGCTCCCAAAGCCTAATTGCTGGGGCGCCACAGGCCTGGGGATCTCTAAGTCCAAGGGCTGGGGTTCTCCAGGCCTGGGGCTCCCAAAGCCTAAGGGCTGGGGCACCCCAGGCTTGGGGCACCCAAAGCCTAATTGCTGGGGCGCCCCAGGCCTGGGGACCTCTAAGCGCAACGGCTGGGGTTCACCAGGCCAGGGGCTCCTAAAGCCGAAGGGCTGGGGCACCCCAGGCTTGGGGCTCCCAGAGCCTAAGGGCTGGGGCGACCCAGGCCTGGGGCTCCCTAAAACTAAGGGCTGGGGGGCCCCAAGCCTGGGGATCCCTAAGCCTAAGGGCTGGGGCGCCCCAGGCCTCGGCATCCCTAATCCTAAGGGCTGGGGCGCCCCAGGCCTGGGGCTCCCTAAGCCTAATTGCTGGGATGCCCCAAGTCTGGGGCTCTCTAAGCCTAAGGGCTGGGGCGACCCAGGCCTGGGGCTCCCAAAGCCTAATTGCTGGGGCACCCCCGGTCTGGGGCTCTCTAAGCCTAAGGCTTGGGCGACCCTGGCCTGGGGCTCCCTAAGCCTAAGGGCTGGGGCGCCCCCGGCCTGGGGCTCCCAAAGCCTAAGGGCTGGGTCCCCCTAGGCCAGGGGCTCCCAAAGCCCAAGGGATGGGGCGCCCCAGGCCAGGGGCTCCCAAAGCGTAAGGGCGGGGACGCCCCAGGCCTGGGGCTCCCTAAGTCTAATGGCTGGGGCGCCCCAAGTTGGGAATCCCTAAGCCTAATTGCTGGGGCGCCGCATGTCTGGGGCTCTATAAGTCTAAGGACTGGGGCGCCCCAGGCCTGGGGCTCCCTAAGCCTAAGTGCTGGGGCGCCTCAGGCCAGGGGCTCCCTAAGTCTAAGAGCTGGGGCTCACCAGGCCAGGGACTCCCAAAGCCTAAGGGCTGGGGCGCCCCAGGCCTGGGGCTCCAAAAGCCCAAGCGCTGAGGCGTCCCAGGCCTGGGGTACCCTAAGCCTAAGGGCTGGGCCACCCGAGGCCTAGGGCTCCCTAAGGCTAAGGGCTGGGGCGCCCCATGCCTGGGGTTCCAAAGCCTAAGGACTGGGGCGCCCCAGGCCTGGGGCTCCAAAAGCCCAAGCGCTGAGGCGTCCCAGGCCTGGGGTACCCTAAGCCTAAGGACTGGGGCGCCCCAGGACTAGGGTTCCCAAAGCCTAAGGGCTGGGGCGCCCCAGGCCTGGGCATCCCTAATCCTAAGGGCTGGGGCGCCCCGGTCATGGGGCTCCCTAAGCCTAATTGTTGGGGCGCCCCAGGTCTGGGGCTCTCTAAGCCTAATGGCTGGGTAGACCCTAGCCTGGGGCTCCCTAAGCCTAAGGGCGGGATTCCCTGTCCTGGGGCTCCCAAAGCCGAAGGACTGAGGCGTCCCAGGCCTGGGGCTCCCTAAGGCCATGGGTGGGGCGCCTCAGGCCTGGGGCTCCAAAGTCTAAGAGCTGGGGCTAACCTGGCCTGGGGCTCCCTAAGCCTAAATGCTGGGGCGCCCCAGGCCTGGGGCTCCCTAAGCCTAAGGGCCGGGGCGACCCTGGCCTGGCGCTCCCTAAGCCTACTTGCTGGGGCGCCCCAGGTCTGGGGATCTCTAAGCCTAAGGGCTGGGGCGCCCCAGGTCTGGGGCTCCCAAAGCCTAAAGGCTGGGGCGCCCCAGGCTAGGGGCTCCCAAAGATTAAGGGCTGGGGCGACCCAGGCCTGGGGCTCCCTAAGCCTAATTGCTGGGGCACCCCAGGTCTGGGGCTCTCTAAGCCTAAGGGCTTGGGCGACCCTGGCCTGGGGTTCCCTAAGCCTAAGGACTCGGGCGCCCCTGGCCTGGGGCTCCCAAAGCCTAAGAGCTGGGGCTCACCAGGCCAGGGACTCCCAAAGCCTAGGGGCTGGGGCGCCCCAGGCCTGGGGCTCCAAAAGCCCAAGCGCTGAGGCGTCCCAGGCCTGGGGTACCCTAAGCCTAAGGGCTGGGCCACCCGAGGCCTAGGGCTCCCTAAGGCTAAGGGCTGGGGCGCCCCAGACCTACGGCTCCCAAAGCCTAAGGGCTGGGGCGCCCCATGCCTGGGGTTCCAAAGCCTAAGGGCTGGGGCGCCATAGGCCTGGGGCTCCCAAAACCTATGGGCTGGTGCGTCCCAGGCATCGGCTCCCAAAGCCTAAGCGCTGAGGCGCCCCAGGCCTGGAGCTCCCAAAGTCTAAGGGCTGGGGCGCCCCAGATCGGGGCTCCCAAAGACTAAGGGCTGGGGTTCCCCGACCTCGGCCTCCCAAAATCTATGGGCTAGGGCGACCCAGGCCTGGGGCTAACTAAGCCTAAGGGCTGGGGCTCCCAAGACCTGGGGCTCTCAAAACCTAAGGGCTGGGGCGTCCCAGGCCTTGGGCTTCTTAAGTCTAAGGGCTGGGGAGCCCCAGACCTGGGGCTCCCTAAGCCTAAGGGCAGGGGCGCCCAAGTTCAGGGGCGCCCAAGACTAAGAGCTGGGGCGACCCAAGCCTGGGTCTCCCAAAGCCTAAGGGCTGGGTGCCCCAGGCCTGTGGCTCCCTAAGGCTAAGGGTTGGGGCGCCACAGGCCTGGGGCTCCCAAAGCCTAAGGGCTGGGGATCCCCAGGCCAGCGGCTCCCTAAGTCTAAGAGCTGGGGATCACCAGGCCTGGGGCTCCCAAAGCCTAAGGGCTGGGGCACCCTAGACCTGGCGCACCCAAAGCCTAAGGGCTGGGGAGCCCCAGGCCTGGTTCTCCCAAAGCCTAAGGGCTGGGCGTCCCAGGCCTGGGGTTCCCAAAGTCTAATAGCTGGGGATCACCAGGCCTGGGGTTCCCTAAGCCTAAGGACTCGGGCGCCCCTGGCCTGGGGCTCCCAAAGCCTAAGGACTGGGGCACCCCAGGCCAGGGGCTCCCAAAGCCTAAAGGTTGGGGCGCCTCAGGCCTGGGGCTCCCTAAGCCTAAGTGCTGGGGCGCCCCAGGCCTGGAGCTCCCAAAGCCTAAAGGCTGGGGCGCCTCAGGCCTAGGGCTCCCTAAGCCTAAGGGCTGGGGCGCCCCAGGCTTGCGGCTCCCAAAGCCAAAGGGCTGGGGCGACGGACCTGGGGCTCCCTAAGCCTAAGGGATGGGGCGACACAGGCCTGGGGCTCCCTAAGCCTAAGGACTGGGGCGCCCCAGGACCAGGGTTCCCAAAACCTAAGAGCTGGGGCGCCCCAGGCCTGGGCATCCCTAATCCTAAGGGCTGGGGCGCCCCGGTCATGGGGCTCCCTAAGCCTAATTGTTGGGGCGCCCCAGGTCTGGGGCTCTCTAAGCCTAATGGCTGGGTAGACCCTAGCCTGGGGCTCCCTAAGCCTAAGGGCGGGATTCCCTGTCCTGGGGCTCCCAAAGCCGAAGGACTGAGGCGTCCCAGGCCTGGGGCTCCCTAAGGCCATGGGTGGGGCGCCTCAGGCCTGGGGCTCCCAAAGTCTAAGAGCTGGGGCTAACCTGGCCTGGGGCTCCCTAAGCCTAAATGCTGGGGCGCCCCAGGTCTGGGGCTCCCTAAGCCTAAGGGCCGGGGCGACCCTGGCCTGGCGCTCCCTAAGCCTACTTGCTGGGGCGCCCCAGGTCTGGGGATCTCTAAGCCTAAGGGCTGGGGCGCCCCAGGTCTGGGGCTCCCAAAGCCTAAAGGCTGGGGCGCCCCAGGCTAGGGGCTCCCAAAGATTAAGGGCTGGGGCGACCCAGGCCTGGGGCTCCCTAAGCCTAATTGCTGGGGCACCCCAGGTCTGGGGCTCTCTAAGCCTAAGGGCTTGGGCGACCCTGGCCTGGGGTTCCCTAAGCCTAAGGACTCGGGCGCCCCTGGCCTGGGGCTCCCAAAGCCTAAGGACTGGGGCACCCCAGGCCAGGGGCTCCCAAAGCCTAAAGGTTGGGGCGCCTCAGGCCTGGGGCTCCCTAAGCCTAAGTGCTGGGGCGCCCCAGGCCTGGAGCTCCCAAAACCTAAAGGCTGGGGCGCCCCAGGCCTGGGGCTCCCTAAGCCTAATTGCTGGGGTGCCCCAAGTCTGGGGCTCTCTAAGCCTAAGGGCTGGGGCGACCCAGGCCTGGGGCTCCCAAAGCCTAATTGCTGGGGCACCCCCGGTCTGGGGCTCTCTAAGCCTAAGGCTTGGGCGACCCTGGCCTGGGGCTCCCTAAGCCTAAGGGCTGGGGCGCCCCCGGCCTGGGGCTCCCAAAGCCTAAGGGCTGGGTCCCCCTAGGCCAGGGGCTCCCAAAGCCCAAGGGATCGGGCGCCCCAGGCCAGGGGCTCCCAAAGCGTTAGGGCGGGGGCGCCCCAGGCCTGGGGATCCCAAAGCCTAAGGGCTGGGGCACCCCAGGCCTGGGGCTGTCTAAGCCCAAGGGCTGGGGCGCCCCAGGCCTGGGGCTGTCTAAGCCTAAGGGCTGGGGCGCCCCAGGCCTGGGGCTCCCAAAGCCCAAGGAATGAGGAGTCCCAGGCCTGGGGCTCCCAAAGCCTAAGGGCTGGGGCGCCCCAGATCGGGGCTCCCAAAGACTAAGAGCTGGGGTGCCCCGACCTCGGCCTCCCAAAATCTATGGGCTAGGGCGACCCAGGCCTGGGGCTAACTAAGCCTAAGGGCTGGGGCTCCCAAGACCTGGGGCTCTCAAAGCCTAAGGACTGGGGCATCCCAGGCCTTGGGCTCCTTAAGTCTAAGGGCTGGGGAGCTCCAGACCTGGGGCTCCCTAAGCCTAAGGGCAGGGGCGCCCAAGTTCAGGGGCGCCCAAGACTAAGAGCTGGGGCGACCCAAGCCTGGGTCTCCCAATGCCTAAGGGCTGGGTGCCCCAGGCCTGTGGCTCCCTAAGGCTAAGGGTTGGGGCGCCACAGGCCTGGGGCTCCCAAAGCCTAAGGGCTGGGGATCCCCAGGCCAGCGGCTCCCTAAGTCTAAGAGCTGGGGATCACCAGGCCTGGGGCTCCCAAAGCCTAAGGGCTGGGGCACCCTAGACCTGGCGCACCCAAAGCCTAAGGGCTGGGGAGCCCCAGGCCTGGTTCTCCCAAAGCCTAAGGGCTGGGCGTCCCAGGCCTGGGGTTCCCAAAGTCTAATAGCTGGGGATCACCAGGCCTGGGGCTCCCTAAGCCTAAGGGCTGGGGCGCCCCAGGCCTGGGGATCCCTAAGCCTAAGGGCTGGGGCGACCCAGGTCTGGGGCTATCTAAGCCTAAGGGATGGGGCGCCTCAGGCCTGGGGCTCTCTAAGCCTAAGGGTTTGGGCGCCCCCGACCAGGGGCTCCCTAAGCCTAAGTGTGGGGGCGCCCCAGGCTTGGAGCTCCCTAAGCCGAAGGGCTGGGGCGTCCCAGGCCCTGGGCTCCCAAAGCCTAAGTGCTGGGGTGCCCCAGGCCTAGGGCTCTGTAAGCCCAAGAGCTGGGGCACCCCAGTCCTGGGGCTCCCAAAGCCGAAGGAATGAGGCGTACCAGGCCTGGGGCTCCCTAAGGCCATGGGTGGGGCGCCCCAGGCCTGGGGCTCCCAAAGTCTAAGAGCTGGGGCTAACCTGGCCTGGGGCTCCCTAAGCCTAAATGCTGGGGCGCCCCAGGCCTGGGGCTCCCTAAGACTAAGGGCCGGGGCGACCCTTGCCTGGCGCTCCCTAAGCCTAATTGCTGGGGTGCCCCAGGTCTGGGGATCTCTAAGCCTAAGGGATGGGGCACCTCAGGCCTGGGGCTCTCTAAGCCTAAGGGTTTGGGCCCCCCCGACCAGGGGCTCCCTAAGCCTAAGTGTGGGGGCGCCCCAGGCTTGGAGCTCCCTTAGCCGAAGGGCTGGGGCGTCCCAGGCCCTGGCCTCCCAAAGCCTAAGTGCTGGGGTGCCCCAGGCCTAGGGCTCTGTAAGCCCAAGAGCTGGGGCACCCCAGTCCTGGGGCTCCCAAAGCCGAAGGACTGAGGCGTCCCAGGCCTGGGGCTCCCTAAGGCCATGGGTGGGGCGCCCCAGGCCTGGGGCTCCCAAAGTCTAAGAGCTGGGGCTAACCTAGCCTGGGGCTCCCTAAGCCTAAATGCTGGGGCGCCCCAGGCCTGGGGCTCCCTAAGCCTAAATGCTGGGGTGCCCCAGGTCTGGGGATCTCTAAGCTTAAGGGCTGGGGCACCCCAGGTCTGGGGCTCCCAAAGCCTAAAGGCTGGGGCGCCCCAGGCTAGGGGCTCCCAAACTAAGGGCTGGGGCGACCCAGGCCTGGGGCACCCTAAGCCGCAGAGCTGGGGCACCCCAGGCCTGGGGCTCCCTAAGCCTAAGGGTTTGGGCGCCCCCGACCAGGGGCTCCCTAAGTCTAAGTGTGGGGGCGCCCCAGGCTTGGAGCTCCCTAAGCCTAAGGGCTGGGGCGTCCCAGGCCCTGGCCTCCCAAAGCCTAAGTGCTGGGGTGCCCCAGGCCTAGGGCTCTGTAAGCCCAAGAGCTGGGGCACCCCAGTCCTGGGGCTCCCAAAGCCGAAGGACTGAGGCGTCCCAGGCCTGGGTCTCCCTCAACCTAAGGGCTTTAGCGCCACAGGCCTGGGGTTCCCTAACCCTAAGCGCTGGGGCGCCCCAGGACTGGGGTTCCCAAAGCCTAAGGGCTGGGGCGCCCCAGGCCTGGGCATCCCTAATCCTAAGGGCTGGGGCACCCCAGGCCTGGGGCTCCCTAAGCCTAATTGCTGGGGCGACCCAGGTCTGGGGCTTTCTAAGCCTAAGGGTTGGGGCGACCCTGGCCTGGGTCTCCCTAAGTCAAAGAGCTGCGGCTCACCAGGCCTGGGGCTCCCTACGCCGAATGGTGGGGGCGCCCCAGGCCTGGTGCTCCCAAAACCTATGGGCTTGGGCGTCCCTGGCCAGGGGCTTCCAAAGCCTAATGGCTGGGGCGCCCCAGGCCTGGGGCTCCCTAAGCCTAAGGGCTGGGGCGCCCCAGGCCTGGGGCTCCAAAAGCTTAAGGGTTGGCGTGCCGCAGGCCTGGGGCTCCCAAATCCTAAGGGCTGGGGCGCCCCAGGCCTGGGGATCTCTAAGCGCAAGGGCTGGGGTTCTCCAGGCCTGGGGCTCCTAAAGCCTAAGGGCTGGGGCACCCCAGGCTTGGGGCTCCCAAAACCTAAGGGCTGGGGCGACCCAGGCCTGGGCATCCCTAAAACTAAGGGCTGTGGGGCCCCAGGTCTGGGGATCCCTAAACCTAAGGGCTGGGGCGCCCCAGGCCTGGGCATCCCTAATCCTAAGGACTGGGGTGCCCCAGGCCTGGGGCTCCCTAAGCCTAATTGCTGGGGTGCCCCAAGTCTGGGGCTCTCTAAGCCTAAGGGCTGGGGCGACCCAGGCCTGGGGCTCCCAAACCCTAATTGCTGGGGCACCCCCGGTCTGGGGCTCTCTAAGCCTAAGGCTTGGGCGACCCTGGCCTGGGGCTCCCTAAGCCTAAGGGCTGGGGCGCCCCCGGCCTGGGGCTCCCAAAGCCTAAGGGCTGGGTCCCCACAGGCCAGGGGCTCCCAAAGCCCAAGGGCTGGGGCGCCCCAGGCCAGGGGCTCCCAAAGAGTAAGGGCGGTTGCGTCCCAGGCCTGGGGCTCCCAAAGCCTAAGGGCTGGTGCGCCGCAGGCCTGGGGCTCCCTAAGTCTAATGGCTGGGGCGCCCCAGGTTGGGAATCCCTAAGGCTAATTATTGGGGCGCCGCATGTCTGGGGCACTATAAGTCTAAGGGCTGGGGCGCCCCAGGCCTGGGGCTCCCTATGCCTAAGTGCTGGGTTGACTCACGCCAGGGGCTCCCTAAGTTTAAGAGCTGGGGCTCACCAGGCCAGGGACTCCCAAAGCCTAAGGGCTGGGGCGCCCCAGGCCTGGGGCTCCAAAAGCCCAAGCGCTGAGGCGTCCCAGGCCTGGGGCACCCTAAGCCTAAGGGCTGGGCCACCCGAGGCCTAGGGCTCCCTAAGGCTAAGGGCTGGGGCGCCCCAGACCTACGGCTCCCAAAGCCTAAGGGCTGGGGCGCCCCATGCCTGGTGTTCCAAAGCCTAAGGGCTGGGGCGCCGTAGGCCTGGGGCTCCCAAAACCTATGGGCTGGTGCGTCCCAGGCATCGGCTCCCAAAGCCTAAGCGCTGAGGCGCCCCAGGCCTGGAGCTCCCAAAGTCTAAGGGCTGGGGCGCCCCAGATCGGGGCTCCCAAAGACTAAGAGCTGGGGTGCCCCGACCTCGGCCTCCCAAAATCTATGGGCTAGGGCGACCCAGGCCTGGGGCTAACTAAGCCTAAGGGCTGGGGCTCCGAAGACCTGGGGCTATCAAAGCCTAAGGGATGGGGCATCCCAGGCCTTGGGCTTCTTAAGTCTAAGGGCTGGGGCGCCCAAGTTCAGGGGCGCCCAAGACTAAGAGCTGGGGCGACCCAAGCCTGGGTCTCCCAAAGCCTAAGGGCTGGGTGCCCCAGGCCTGTGGCTCCCTAAGGCTAAGGGTTGGGGCGCCACAGGCCTGGGGCTCCCAAAGCCTAAGGGCTGGGGATCCCCAGGCCAGCGGCTCCCTAAGTCTAAGAGCTGGGGATCACCAGGTCTGGGGCTCCCAAAGCCTAAGGGCTGGGGCACCCTTGACCTGGCGCCCCCAAGGCCTAAGGGCTGGGGAGCCCCAGGCCTAGTTCTCCCAAAGCCTAAGGGCTGGGCGTCCCAGGCCTGGGGTTCCCAAAGTCTAATAGCTGGGGATCACCAGGCCTGGGGCTCCCTAAGCCTAAGGGCTGGGGCGCCCCAGGCCTGGGGATCCCTAAGCCTAAGGGCTGGGGCGACCCAGGTCTGGGGCTATCTAAGCCTAAGGGATGGGGCGCCTCAGGCCTGGGGCTCTCTAAGCCTAAGGGTTTGGGCGCCCCCGACCAGGGGCTCCCTAAGCCTAAGTGTGGGGGCGCCCCAGGCTTGGAGCTCCCTAAGCCGAAGGGCTGGGGCGTCCCAGGCCCTGGGCTCCCAAAGCCTAAGTGCTGGGGTGCCCCAGGCCTAGGGCTCTGTAAGCCCAAGAGCTGGGGCACCCCAGTCCTGGGGCTCCCAAAGCCGAAGGACTGAGGCGTCCCAGGCCTGGGGCTCCCTAAGGCCATGGGTGGGGCGCCCCAGGCCTGGGGCTCCCAAAGTCTAAGAGCTGGGGCTAACCTGGCCTGGGGCTCCCTAAGCCTAAATGCTGGGGCGCCCCAGGCCTGGGGCTCCCTATGACTAAGGGCTGGGGCGACCCTTGCCTGGCGCTCCCTAAGCCTACTTGCTGGGGTGTCCCAGGTCTGGGGATCTCTAAGCCTAAGGGCTGGGGCGCCCCTGGTCTGGGGCTCCCAAAGCCTAAAGGCTGGGGCGCCCCAGGCTAGGGGCTCCCAAAGACTAAGGGCTGGGGCGACCCAGGCCTGGGGCTCCCTAAGCCTAATTGCTGGGGCACCCCAGGTCTGGGGCTCTCTAAGCCTAAGGGCTTGGGCGACCCTGGCCTGGGGTTCCCTAAGCCTAAGGACTCGGGCGCCCCCGGCCTGGGGCTCCCAAAGCCTAAGGACTGGGGCGCCCCAGGCCAGGGGCTCCCAAAGCCTAAAGGCTGGGCGCCTCAGGCCTGGGGCTCCCTAAGCCTAAGTGCTGGGGCGCCCCAGGCCAGGGGCTCCCAAAGACTAAGGGCTTGGGCGACCCAGGCCTGGGGCTCCCTAAGCCTAATTGCTGGGGCACCCCAGGTCTGGGGCTCTCTAAGCCTAAGGGCTTGGGCGACCCTGGCCTGGGGTTCCCTAAGCCTAAGGACTCGGGCGCCCCCGGCCTGGGGCTCCCAAAGCCTAAGGAATGGGGCGCCCCAGGCCAGGGGCTCCCAAAGCCTAAAGGCTGGGGCGCCTCAGGCCTAGGGCTCCCTAAGCCTAAGGGCTGGGGCGCCCCAGGACTGGGGTTCCCAAAGCCTAAGGGCTTGGGCGCCCCAGGCCTGGGCATCCCTAATCCTAAGGGCTGGGGCGCCCCAGTCATGGGGCTCCCTAAGCCTAATTGCTGGGGCGCCCCAGATCTGGGGCTCTCTAAGCCTAATAGTTGGGTAGACCCTAGCCTGGGGCTCCCTAAGCCTAAGGGCGGGGTTCCCTTTCCTGGGGCTCCAAAAGCCTAAGGGCTGGGGAGCCCCAGGCCTGGGGCTCCCAAAGTCTAAGGGCTGGGGCGACCCAGGCCTGGGTCACCCTAAGCCGCAGAGCTGGGCCACCCCAGGCCTGGGGCTCCCTAAGCCTAAGGGTGGGGGCGCCCCAGGCCTGGGGCTCCCAAAACCTAAGGGCTGGGGAGACCCAGGCCTGGGTCTCCCTCAGCCTAAGGGCTGGAGCGCCACAGGCCTGGGGTTCCCTAAGCCTAAGCGCTGGGGCGCCCCAGGACTGGGGTTCCCAAAGCCTAAGGGCTGGGGCGCCCCAGGCCTGGGCATCCCTAATCCTAAGGGCTGGGGCACCCCAGGCCTGGGGCTCCCTAAGCCTAATTGCTGGGGCGACCCAGGTCTTGGGCTTTCTAAGCCTAAGGGTTGGGGCGTCCCTGGCCTGGGTCTCCCTAAGTCAAAGAGCTGCGGCTCACCAGGCCTGGGACTCCCTACGCCGAATGGTGGGGGCACCCCAGGCCTGGTGCTCCCAAAACCTATGGGCTTGGGCGTCCCTGGCCTGGGGCTCCCAAAGCCTAATGGCTGGGGCGCCCCAGGCCTGGGGCTCCCTAAGCCTAAGGGCTGGGGCGCCCCAGGCCTGGGGCTCCAAAAGCTTAAGGGTTGGCGCGCCGCAGGCCTGGGGCTCCCAAATCCTAAGGGCTGGGGCGCCCCAGGCCTGGGGATCTCTAAGCGCAAGGGCTGGGGTTCTCCAGGCCTGGGGTTCCTAAAGCCTATGGGCTGGGGCACACCAGGCTTGGGGCTCCCAAAACCTAAGGGATGGGGCGACCTAGGCCTGGGGCTCCCTAAAACTAAGGGCTGTGGGGCCCCAGGCCTGGGGATCCCTAAACCTAAGGGCTGGGGCGCCCCAGGCCTGGGCATCCCTAATCCTAAGGGCTGGGGTGCCCCAGGCCTGGGGCTCCCTAAGCCTAATTGCTGGGGTGCCCCAAGTCTGGGGCTCCCTAAGCCTAAGTGTGGGGGCGCCCCAGGCTTGGAGCTCCCTAAGCCGAAGGGCTGGGGCGTCCCAGGCCCTGGGCTCCCAAAGCCTAAGTGCTGGGGTGCCCCAGGCCTAGGGCTCTGTAAGCCCAAGAGCTGGGGCACCCCAGTCCTGGGGCTCCCAAAGCCGAAGGACTGAGGCGTCCCAGGCCTGGGGCTCCCTAAGGCCATGGGTGGGGCGCCCCAGGCCTGGGGCTCCCAAAGTCTAAGGGCTGGGGCTAACCTGGCCTGGGGCTCCCTAAGCCTAAATGCTGGGGCGCCCCAGGCCTGGGGCTCCCTATGACTAAGGGCCGGGGCGACCCTTGCCTGGCGCTCCCTAAGCCTACTTGCTGGGGTGCCCCAGGTCTGGAGATCTCTAAGCCTAAGGGCTGGGGCGCCCCTGGTCTGGGGCTCCCAAAGCCTAAAGGCTGGGGCGCCCCAGGCTAGGGGCTCCCAAAGACTAAGGGCTGGGGCGACCCAGGCCTGGGGCTCCCTAAGCCTAATTGCTGGGGCACCCCAGGTCTGGGGCTCTCTAAGCCTAAGGGCTTGGGCGACCCTGGCGTGGGGTTCCCTAAGCCTAAGGACTCGGGCGCCCCCGGCCTGGGGCTCCCAAAGCCTAAGGACTGGGGCGCCCCAGGCCAGGGGCTCCCAAAGCCTAAAGGCTGGGCGCCTCAGGCCTGGGGCTCCCTAAGCCTAAGTGCTGGGGCGCCCCAGGCCAGGGGCTCCCAAAGACTAAGGGCTTGGGCGACCCAGGCCTGGGGCTCCCTAAGCCTAATTGCTGGGGCACCCCAGGTCTGGGGCTCTCTAAGCCTAAGGGCTTGGGCGACCCTGGCCTGGGGTTCCCTAAGCCTAAGGACTCGGGCGCCCCGGCCTGGGGCTCCCAAAGCCTAAGGAATGGGGCGCCCCAGGCCAGGGGCTCCCAAAGCCTAAAGGCTGGGGCGCCTCAGGCCTAGGGCTCCCTAAGCCTAAGGGCTGGGGCGCCCCAGGACTGGGGTTCCCAAAGCCTAAGGGCTTGGGCGCCCCAGGCCTGGGCATCCCTAATCCTAAGGGCTGGGGCGCCCCAGTCATGGGGCTCCCTAAGCCTAATTGCTGGGGCGCCCCAGATCTGGGGCTCTCTAAGCCTAATAGTTTGGTAGACCCTAGCCTGGGGCTCCCTAAGCCTAAGGGCAGGGTTCCCTTTCCTGGGGCTCCAAAAGCCTAAGGGCTGGGGAGCCCCAGGCCTGGGGCTCCCAAAGTCTAAGGGCTGGGGCGACCCAGGCCTGGGTCACCCTAAGCCGCAGAGCTGGGCCACCCCAGGCCTGGGGCTCCCTAAGCCTAAGGGTGGGGGCGCCCCAGGCCTGGGGCTCCCAAAACCTAAGGGCTGGGGAGACCCAGGCCTGGGTCTCCCTCAGCCTAAGGGCTGGAGCGCCACAGGCCTGGGGTTCCCTAAGCCTAAGCGCTGGGGCGCCCCAGGACTGGGGTTCCCAAAGCCTAAGGGCTGGGGCGCCCCAGGCCTGGGCATCCCTAATCCTAAGGGCTGGGGCACCCCAGGCCTGGGGCTCCCTAAGCCTAATTGCTGGGGCGACCCAGGTCTTGGGCTTTCTAAGCCTAAGGGTTGGGGCGACCCTGGCCTGGGTCTCCCTAAGTCAAAGAGCTGCGGCTCACCAGGCCTGGGACTCCCTACGCCGAATGGTGGGGACACCCCAGGCCTGGTGCTCCCAAAACCTATGGGCTTGGGCGTCCCTGGCCTGGGGCTCCCAAAGCCTAATGGCTGGGGCGCCCCAGGCCTGGGGCTCCCTAAGCCTAAGGGCTGGGGCGCCCCAGGCCTGGGGCTCCAAAAGCTTAAGGGTTGGCGCGCCGCAGGCCTGGGGCTCCAAAATCCTAAGGGCTGGGGCGCCCCAGGCCTGGGGATCTCTAAGCGCAAGGGCTGGGGTTCTCCAGGCCTGGGGTTCCTAAAGCCTATGGGCTGGGGCACCCCAGGCTTGGGGCTCCCAAAACCTAAGGGCTGGGGCGACCCAGGCCTGGGGCTCCCTAAAAGTAAGGGCTGTGGGGCCCCAGGCCTGGGGATCCCTAAACCTAAGGGCTGGGGCGCCCCAGGCCTGGGGATCTCTAAGCGCAAGGGCTGGGGTTCTCCAGGCCTGGGGTTCCTAAAGCCTATGGGCTGGGGCACCCCAGGCTTGGGGCTCCCAAAACCTAAGGGCTGGGGCGACCCAGGCCTGGGGCTCCCTAAAACTAAGGGCTGTGGGGCCCCAGGCCTGGGGATCCCTAAACCTAAGGGCTGGGGCGCCCCAGGCCTGGAAATCCCTAATCCTAAGGGCTGGGGTGCCCCAGGCCTGGGGCTCCCTAAGCCTAATTGCTGGGGTGCCCCAAGTCTGGGGCTCTCTAAGCCTAAGGGCTGGAGCGACCCAGGCCTGGGGCTCCCAAAGCCTAATTGCTGGGGCACCCCCGGTCTGGGGCTCTCTAAGCCTAAGGCTTGGGCGACCCTGGCCTGGGGCTCCCTAAGCCTAAGGGCTGGGGAGCCCCCGGCCTGGGGCTCCCAAAGCCTAAGGGCTGGGTCCCCACAGGCCAGGGGCTCCCAAAGCCCAAGGGCTGGGGCGCCCCAGGCCAGGGGCTCCCAAAGCGTAAGGGCGGGGGCGTCCCAGGCCTGGGGCTCCCAAAGCCTAAGGGCTGGTGCGCCCCAGGCCTGGGGCTCCCTAAGTCTAATGGCTGGGGCGCCCCAGGTTGGGAATCCCTAAGCCTAATTGCTGGGGCGCCGCATGTCTGGGGCACTATAAGTCTAAGGGCTGGGACGCCCCAGGCCTGGGGCTCCCTATGCCTAAGTGCTGGGGTGACTCAGGCCAGGGTCTCCCTAAGTCTAAGAGCTGGGGCTCACCAGGCCAGGGACTCCCAAAGCCTAAGGGCTGGGGCGCCCCAGGCCTGGGGCTGCAAAAGCCCAAGCGCTGAGGCGTCCCAGGCCTGGGGCACCCTAAGCCTAAGGGCTGGGCCACCCGAGGCCTAGGGCTCCCTAGGGCTAAGGGCTGGGGTGCCCCAGACCTAGGGCTCCCAAAGCCTAAGGGCTGGGGCGCCCCATGCCTGGTGTTCCAAAGCCTAAGTGCTGGGGAGCCGTAGGCCTGGGGCTCCCAAAACCTATGGGCTGGTGCGTCCCAGGCATCGGCTCCCAAAGCCTAAGCGCTGAGGCGCCCCAGGCCTGGAGTTCCCAAAGTCTAAGGGCTGGGGCGCCCCAGATCGGGGCTCCTAAAGACTAAGAGCTGGGGTGCCCCGTCTCGGCCTCCCAAAATCTATGGGCTAGGGCGACCCAGGCCTGGGGCTAACTAAGCCTAAGGGCTGGGGCTCCCAAGACCTGGGGCTATCAAAGCCTAAGGGCTGGGGCGTCCCAGGCCTTGGGCTTCTTAAGTCTAAGGGCTGGGGCGCCCAAGTTCAGGGGCGCCCAAGACTAAGAGCTGGGGCGACCCAAGCCTGGGTCTCCCAAAGCCTAAGGGCTGGGTGTCCCAGGCCTGTGGCTCCCAAATCCTAAGGGCTGGGGCGCCCCAGGCCTGGGGATCTCTAAGCGCAAGGGCTGGGGTTCTCCAGGCCTGGGGTTCCTAAAGCCTATGGGCTGGGGCACACCAGGCTTGGGGCTCCCAAAACCTAAGGGATGGGGCGACCTAGGCCTGGGGCTCCCTAAAACTAAGGGCTGTGGGGCCCCAGGCCTGGGGATCCCTAAACCTAAGGGCTGGGGCGCCCCAGGCCTGGGCATCCCTAATCCTAAGGGCTGGGGTGCCCCAGGCCTGGGGCTCCCTAAGCCTAATTGCTGGGGTGCCCCAAGTCTGGGGCTCCCTAAGCCTAAGTGTGGGGGCGCCCCAGGCTTGGAGCTCCCTAAGCCGAAGGGCTGGGGCGTCCCAGGCCCTGGGCTCCCAAAGCCTAAGTGCTGGGGTGCCCCAGGCCTAGGGCTCTGTAAGCCCAAGAGCTGGGGCACCCCAGTCCTGGGGCTCCCAAAGCCGAAGGACTGAGGCGTCCCAGGCCTGGGGCTCCCTAAGGCCATGGGTGGGGCGCCCCAGGCCTGGGGCTCCCAAAGTCTAAGGGCTGGGGCTAACCTGGCCTGGGGCTCCCTAAGCCTAAATGCTGGGGCGCCCCAGGCCTGGGGCTCCCTATGACTAAGGGCCGGGGCGACCCTTGCCTGGCGCTCCCTAAGCCTACTTGCTGGGGTGCCCCAGGTCTGGAGATCTCTAAGCCTAAGGGCTGGGGCGCCCCTGGTCTGGGGCTCCCAAAGCCTAAAGGCTGGGGCGCCCCAGGCTAGGGGCTCCCAAAGACTAAGGGCTGGGGCGACCCAGGCCTGGGGCTCCCTAAGCCTAATTGCTGGGGCACCCCAGGTCTGGGGCTCTCTAAGCCTAAGGGCTTGGGCGACCCTGGCGTGGGGTTCCCTAAGCCTAAGGACTCGGGCGCCCCCGGCCTGGGGCTCCCAAAGCCTAAGGACTGGGGCGCCCCAGGCCAGGGGCTCCCAAAGCCTAAAGGCTGGGCGCCTCAGGCCTGGGGCTCCCTAAGCCTAAGTGCTGGGGCGCCCCAGGCCAGGGGCTCCCAAAGACTAAGGGCTTGGGCGACCCAGGCCTGGGGCTCCCTAAGCCTAATTGCTGGGGCACCCCAGGTCTGGGGCTCTCTAAGCCTAAGGGCTTGGGCGACCCTGGCCTGGGGTTCCCTAAGCCTAAGGACTCGGGCGCCCCGGCCTGGGGCTCCCAAAGCCTAAGGAATGGGGCGCCCCAGGCCAGGGGCTCCCAAAGCCTAAAGGCTGGGGCGCCTCAGGCCTAGGGCTCCCTAAGCCTAAGGGCTGGGGCGCCCCAGGACTGGGGTTCCCAAAGCCTAAGGGCTTGGGCGCCCCAGGCCTGGGCATCCCTAATCCTAAGGGCTGGGGCGCCCCAGTCATGGGGCTCCCTAAGCCTAATTGCTGGGGCGCCCCAGATCTGGGGCTCTCTAAGCCTAATAGTTTGGTAGACCCTAGCCTGGGGCTCCCTAAGCCTAAGGGCAGGGTTCCCTTTCCTGGGGCTCCAAAAGCCTAAGGGCTGGGGAGCCCCAGGCCTGGGGCTCCCAAAGTCTAAGGGCTGGGGCGACCCAGGCCTGGGTCACCCTAAGCCGCAGAGCTGGGCCACCCCAGGCCTGGGGCTCCCTAAGCCTAAGGGTGGGGGCGCCCCAGGCCTGGGGCTCCCAAAACCTAAGGGCTGGGGAGACCCAGGCCTGGGTCTCCCTCAGCCTAAGGGCTGGAGCGCCACAGGCCTGGGGTTCCCTAAGCCTAAGCGCTGGGGCGCCCCAGGACTGGGGTTCCCAAAGCCTAAGGGCTGGGGCGCCCCAGGCCTGGGCATCCCTAATCCTAAGGGCTGGGGCACCCCAGGCCTGGGGCTCCCTAAGCCTAATTGCTGGGGCGACCCAGGTCTTGGGCTTTCTAAGCCTAAGGGTTGGGGCGACCCTGGCCTGGGTCTCCCTAAGTCAAAGAGCTGCGGCTCACCAGGCCTGGGACTCCCTACGCCGAATGGTGGGGACACCCCAGGCCTGGTGCTCCCAAAACCTATGGGCTTGGGCGTCCCTGGCCTGGGGCTCCCAAAGCCTAATGGCTGGGGCGCCCCAGGCCTGGGGCTCCCTAAGCCTAAGGGCTGGGGCGCCCCAGGCCTGGGGCTCCAAAAGCTTAAGGGTTGGCGCGCCGCAGGCCTGGGGCTCCAAAATCCTAAGGGCTGGGGCGCCCCAGGCCTGGGGATCTCTAAGCGCAAGGGCTGGGGTTCTCCAGGCCTGGGGTTCCTAAAGCCTATGGGCTGGGGCACCCCAGGCTTGGGGCTCCCAAAACCTAAGGGCTGGGGCGACCCAGGCCTGGGGCTCCCTAAAAGTAAGGGCTGTGGGGCCCCAGGCCTGGGGATCCCTAAACCTAAGGGCTGGGGCGCCCCAGGCCTGGGGATCTCTAAGCGCAAGGGCTGGGGTTCTCCAGGCCTGGGGTTCCTAAAGCCTATGGGCTGGGGCACCCCAGGCTTGGGGCTCCCAAAACCTAAGGGCTGGGGCGACCCAGGCCTGGGGCTCCCTAAAACTAAGGGCTGTGGGGCCCCAGGCCTGGGGATCCCTAAACCTAAGGGCTGGGGCGCCCCAGGCCTGGAAATCCCTAATCCTAAGGGCTGGGGTGCCCCAGGCCTGGGGCTCCCTAAGCCTAATTGCTGGGGTGCCCCAAGTCTGGGGCTCTCTAAGCCTAAGGGCTGGAGCGACCCAGGCCTGGGGCTCCCAAAGCCTAATTGCTGGGGCACCCCCGGTCTGGGGCTCTCTAAGCCTAAGGCTTGGGCGACCCTGGCCTGGGGCTCCCTAAGCCTAAGGGCTGGGGAGCCCCCGGCCTGGGGCTCCCAAAGCCTAAGGGCTGGGTCCCCACAGGCCAGGGGCTCCCAAAGCCCAAGGGCTGGGGCGCCCCAGGCCAGGGGCTCCCAAAGCGTAAGGGCGGGGGCGTCCCAGGCCTGGGGCTCCCAAAGCCTAAGGGCTGGTGCGCCCCAGGCCTGGGGCTCCCTAAGTCTAATGGCTGGGGCGCCCCAGGTTGGGAATCCCTAAGCCTAATTGCTGGGGCGCCGCATGTCTGGGGCACTATAAGTCTAAGGGCTGGGACGCCCCAGGCCTGGGGCTCCCTATGCCTAAGTGCTGGGGTGACTCAGGCCAGGGTCTCCCTAAGTCTAAGAGCTGGGGCTCACCAGGCCAGGGACTCCCAAAGCCTAAGGGCTGGGGCGCCCCAGGCCTGGGGCTGCAAAAGCCCAAGCGCTGAGGCGTCCCAGGCCTGGGGCACCCTAAGCCTAAGGGCTGGGCCACCCGAGGCCTAGGGCTCCCTAGGGCTAAGGGCTGGGGTGCCCCAGACCTAGGGCTCCCAAAGCCTAAGGGCTGGGGCGCCCCATGCCTGGTGTTCCAAAGCCTAAGTGCTGGGGAGCCGTAGGCCTGGGGCTCCCAAAACCTATGGGCTGGTGCGTCCCAGGCATCGGCTCCCAAAGCCTAAGCGCTGAGGCGCCCCAGGCCTGGAGTTCCCAAAGTCTAAGGGCTGGGGCGCCCCAGATCGGGGCTCCTAAAGACTAAGAGCTGGGGTGCCCCGTCTCGGCCTCCCAAAATCTATGGGCTAGGGCGACCCAGGCCTGGGGCTAACTAAGCCTAAGGGCTGGGGCTCCCAAGACCTGGGGCTATCAAAGCCTAAGGGCTGGGGCGTCCCAGGCCTTGGGCTTCTTAAGTCTAAGGGCTGGGGCGCCCAAGTTCAGGGGCGCCCAAGACTAAGAGCTGGGGCGACCCAAGCCTGGGTCTCCCAAAGCCTAAGGGCTGGGTGTCCCAGGCCTGTGGCTCCCTAAGGCTAAGGGTTGGGGCGCCACAGGCCTGGGGCTCCCAAAGCCTAAGGGCTGGGGATCCCCAGGCCAGCGGCTCCCTAAGTCTAAGAGCTGGGGATCACCAGGCCTGGGGCTCCCAAAGCCTAAGGGCTGGGGCACCCTAGACCTGGCGCACCCAAAGCCTAAGGGCTGGGGAGCCCCAGGCCTGGTTCTCCCAAAGCCTAAGGGCTGGGCGTCCCAGGCCTGGGGTTCCCAAAGTCTAATAGCTGGGGATCACCAGGCCTGGGGCTCCCTAAGCCTAAGGGCTGGGGCGCCCCAGGCCTGGGGATCCCTAAGCCTAAGGGCTGGGGCGACCCAGGTCTGGGGCTATCTAAGCCTAAGGGATGGGGCGCCTCAGGCCTGGGGCTCTCTAAGCCTAAGGGTTTGGGCGCCCCCGACCAGGGGCTCCCTAAGCCTAAGTGTGGGGGCGCCCCAGGCTTGGAGCTCCCTAAGCCGAAGGGCTGGGGCGTCCCAGGCCCTGGGCTCCCAAAGCCTAAGTGCTGGGGTGCCCCAGGCCTAGGGCTCTGTAAGCCCAAGAGCTGGGGCACCCCAGTCCTGGGGCTCCCAAAGCCGAAGGACTGAGGCGTCCCAGGCCTGGGGCTCCCTAAGGCCATGGGTGGGGCGCCCCAGGCCTGGGGCTCCCAAAGTCTAAGAGCTGGGGCTAACCTGGCCTGGGGCTCCCTAAGCCTAAATGCTGGGGCGCCCCAGGCCTGGGGCTCCCTAAGACTAAGGGCCGGGGCGACCCTTGCCTGGCGCTCCCTAAGCCAACTTGCTGGGGTGCCCCAGGTCTGGGGATCTCTAAGCCTAAGAGCTGGGGCGCCCCAGGTCTGGGACTCCCAAAGCCTAAAGGCTGGGGCGCCCCAGGCTAGGGGCTCCCAAAGACTAAGGGCTGGGGCGACCCAGGCCTGGGGCTCCCTAAGCCTAATTGCTGGGGCACCCCAGGTCTGGGGCTCGCTAAGCCTAAGGGCTTGGGCGACCCTGGCCTGGGGTTCCCTAAGCCTAAGGACTCGGGCGCCCCCGGCCTGGGGCTCCCAAAGCCTAAGGACTGGGGCGCCCCTGGCCAGGGGCTCCCAAAGCCTAAAGGCTGGGGCACCTCAGGCCTGGGGCTCCCTAAGCCTAAGTGCTGGGGCGCCCCAGGCCTGGAGCTCCCAAAGCCTAAAGGCTGGGGCACCTCAGGCCTAGGGCTCCCTAAGCCTAAGGGCTGCGGCGCCCCAGGCTTGCGGCTCCCAAAGCCAAAGGGCTGGGGCGACGGGCCTAGGGCTCCCTAAGCCTAAGGAGTGGGGCGACACAGGCCTGGGTCTCCCTAAGCCTAAGGGCTTGGGCGCCCCAGGCCTGGGCATCCCTAATCCTAAGGGCTGGGGCGCCCCAGTCATGGGGCTCCCTAAGCCTAATTGCTGGGACGCCCCAGGTCTGGGGCTCTCTAAGCCAAATAGTTGGGTAGACCCTAGCCTGGGGCTCCCTAAGCCTAAGGGCGAGGTTCCCTGTCCTGGGGCTCCAAAAGCCTAAGGGCTGGGGAGCCCCAGGCCTGGGTTTCCCAAAGTCTAAGGGCTGGGGCGACCCAGGCCTGGGGCACCCTAAGCCGCAGAGCTGGGGCACCCTAGGCCTGGGGCTCCCTAAGCCTAAGGGTGGGGGCGCGTCAGGCCTGGGGCTCCCAAAACCTAAGGGCTGGGGAGACCCAGGCCTGGGTCTCCCTCAGCCTAAGGGCTTTAGCGCCACAGGCCTGGGATTCCCTAAGCCTAAGCGCTGGGGCGCCCCAGGACTGGGGTTCCCAAAGCCTAAGGGCTGGGGCACCCCAGGCGGAGCATCCCTAATCCTAAGGGCTGGGGCACCCCAGGCCTGGGGCTCCCTAAGCCTAATTGCTGGGGCGACCCAGGTCTGGGGCTTTCTAAGCCTAAGGGTTGGGGCGACCCTGGCCTGGGTCTCCCTAAGTCAAAGAGCTGCGGCTCACCAGGCCTGGGGCTCCCTACGCCGAATGGTGGGGGCGCCCCAGGCCTGGTGCTCCCAAAACCTATGGGCTTGGGCGTCCCTGGCCTGGGGCTCCCAAAGCCTAATGGCTGGGGCGCCCCAGGCCTGGGGCTCCCTAAGCCTAAGGGCTGGGGCGCCCCAGGCCTGGGGCTCCAAAAGCTTAAGGGTTGGCGCGCCGCAGGCCTGGGGCTCCCAAATCCTAAGGGCTGGGGCGCCCCAGGCCTGGGGATCTCTAAGCGCAAGGGCTGGGGTTCTCCAGGCCTGGGGCTCCTAAAGCCTAAGGGCTGGGGCACCCCAGGCTTGGGGCTCCCAAAACCTAAGGGCTGGGGCGACCCAGGCCTGGGGCTCCCTAAAATTAAGGGCTGGGGGGCCCCAGGCCTGGGGATCCCTAAACCTAAGGGCTGGGGCGCCCCAGGCCTGGGCATCCCTAATCCTAAGGGCTGGGGTGCCCCAGGCCTGGGGCTCCCTAAGCCTAATTGCTGGGGTGCCCCAAGTCTGGGGCTCTCTAAGCCTAAGGGCTGGGGCGACCCAGGCCTGGGGCTCCCAAAGCCTAATTGCTGGGGCACCCCCGGTCTGCGGCTCTCTAAGCCTAAGGCTTGGGCGACCCTGGCCTGGGGCTCCCTAAGCCTAAGGGCTGGGGAGCCCCCGGCCTGGGGCTCCCAAAGCCTAAGGGCTGGGTCCCCACAGGCCAGGGGCTCCCAAAGCCCAAGGGCTGGGGCGCCCCAGGCCAGGGGCTCCCAAAGCGTAAGGGCGGGGGCGTCCCAGGCCTGGGGCTCCCAAAGCCTAAGGGCTGGTGCGCCCCAGGCCTGGGGCTCCCTAAGTCTAATGGCTGGGGCGCCCCAGGTTGGGAATCCCTAAGCCTAATTGCTGGGGCCCCGCATGTCTGGGGCACTATAAGTCTAAGGGCTGGGGCGCCCCAGGCCTGGGGCTCCCTATGCCTAAGTGCTGGGGTGACTCAGGCCAGGGGCTCCCTAAGTCTAAGAGCTGGGGCTCACCAGGCCAGGGACTCCCAAAGCCTAAGGGCTGGGGCGCCCCAGGCCTGGGGCTCCAAAAGCCCAAGCGCTGAGGCGTCCCAGGCATGGGGCACCCTAAGCCTAAGGGCTGGGGGGCCCGAGGCCTAGGGCTCCCTAAGGCTAAGGGCTGGGGCGCCCCAGACCTAGGGCTCCCAAAGCCTAAGGGCTGGGGCGCCCCATGCCTGGTGTAACAAAGCCTAAGGGCTGGGGAGCCCCAGGCCTGGTTCTCCCAAAGCCTAAGGGCTGGGCGTCCCAGGCCTGGGGTTCCCAAAGTCTAATAGCTGGGGATCACCAGGCCTGGGGCTCCCTAAGCCTAAGGGCTGGGGCGCCCCAGGCCTGGGGATCCCTAAGCCTAAGGGCTGGGGCGACCCAGGTCTGGGGCTATCTAAGCCTAAGGGATGGGGCGCCTCAGGCCTGGGGCTCTCTAAGCCTAAGGGTTTGGGCGCCCCCGACCAGGGGCTCCCTAAGCCTAAGTGTGGGGGCGCCCCAGGCTTGGAGCTCCCTAAGCCGAAGGGCTGGGGCGTCCCAGGCCCTGGGCTCCCAAAGCCTAAGTGCTGGGGTGCCCCAGGCCTAGGGCTCTGTAAGCCCAAGAGCTGGGGCACCCCAGTCCTGGGGCTCCCAAAGCCGAAGGACTGAGGCGTCCCAGGCCTGGGGCTCCCTAAGGCCATGGGTGGGGCGCCCCAGGCCTGGGGCTCCCAAAGTCTAAGAGCTGGGGCTAACCTGGCCTGGGGCTCCCTAAGCCTAAATGCTGGGGCACCCCAGGCCTGGGGCTCCCTAAGACTAAGGGCCGGGGCGACCCTTGCCTGGCGCTCCCTAAGCCAACTTGCTGGGGTGCCCCAGGTCTGGGGATCTCTAAGCCTAAGGGCTGGGGCGCCCCAGGTCTGGGACTCCCAAAGCCTAAAGGCTGGGGCGCCCCAGGCTAGGGGCTCCCAAAGACTAAGGGCTGGGGCGACCCAGGCCTGGGGCTCCCTAAGCCTAATTGCTGGGGCACCCCAGGTCTGGGGCTCGCTAAGCCTAAGGGCTTGGGCGACCCTGGCCTGGGGTTCCCTAAGCCTAAGGACTCGGGCGCCCCCGGCCTGGGGCTCCCAAAGCCTAAGGACTGGGGTGCCCCTGGTCAGGGGCTCCCAAAGCCTAAAGGCTGGGGCACCTCAGGCCTGGGGCTCCCTAAGCCTAAGTGCTGTGGCGCCCCAGGCCTGGAGCTCCCAAAGCCTAAAGGCTGGGGCACCTCAGGCCTAGGGCTCCCTAAGCCTAAGGGCTGCGGCGCCCCAGGCTTGCGGCTCCCAAAGCCAAAGGGCTGGGGCGACGGGCCTAGGGCTCCCTAAGCCTAAGGAGTGGGGCGACACAGGCCTGGGTCTCCCTAAGCCTAAGGGCTTGGGCGCCCCAGGCCTGGGCATCCCTAATCCTAAGGGCTGGGGCGCCCCAGTCATGGGGCTCCCTAAGCCTAATTGCTGGGACGCCCCAGGTCTGGGGCTCTCTAAGCCAAATAGTTGGGTAGACCCTAGCCTGGGGCTCCCTAAGCCTAAGGGCGGGGTTCCCTGTCCTGGGGCTCCAAAAGCCTAAGGGCTGGGGAGCCCCAGGCCTGGGTCTCCCAAAGTCTAAGGGCTGGGGCGACCCAGGCCTGGGGCACCCTAAGCCGCAGAGCTGGGGCACCCTAGGCCTGGGGCTCCCTAAGCCTAAGGGTGGGGGCGCGTCAGGCCTGGGGCTCCCAAAACCTAAGGGCTGGGGAGACCCAGGCCTGGGTCTCCCTCAGCCTAAGGGCTTTAGCGCCACAGGCCTGGGGTTCCCTAAGCCTAAGCGCTGGGGCGCCCCAGGACTGGGGTTCCCAAAGCCTAAGGGCTGGGGCACCCCAGGCGGAGCATCCCTAATCCTAAGGGCTGGGGCACCCCAGGCCTGGGGCTCCCTAAGCCTAATTGCTGGGGCGACCCAGGTCTGGGGCTTTCTAAGCCTAAGGGTTGGGGCGACCCTGGCCTGGGTCTCCCTAAGTCAAAGAGCTGCGGCTCACCAGGCCTGGGGCTCCCTACGCCGAATGGTGGGGGCGCCCCAGGCCTGGTGCTCCCAAAACCTATGGGCTTGGGCGTCCCTGGCCTGGGGCTCCCAAAGCCTAATGGATGGGGCGCCCCAGGCCTGGGGCTCCCTAAGCCTAAGGGCTGGGGCGCCCCAGGCCTGGGGCTCCAAAAGCTTAAGGGTTGGCGCGCCGCAGGCCTGGGGCTCCCAAATCCTAAGGGCTGGGGCGCCCCAGGCCTGGGGATCTCTAAGCGCAAGGGCTGGGGTTCTCCAGGCCTGGGGCTCCTAAAGCCTAAGGGCTGGGGCACCCCAGGCTTGGGGCTCCCAAAACCTAAGGGCTGGGGCGACCCAGGCCTGGGGCTCCCTAAAATTAAGGGCTGGGGGGCCCCAGGCCTGGGGATCCCTAAACCTAAGGGCTGGGGCGCCCCAGGCCTGGGCATCCCTAATCCTAAGGGCTGGGGTGCCCCAGGCCTGGGGCTCCCTAAGCCTAATTGCTGGGGTGCCCCAAGTCTGGGGCTCTCTAAGCCTAAGGGCTGGGGCGACCCAGGCCTGGGGCTCCCAAAGCCTAATTGCTGGGGCACCCCCGGTCTGGGGCTCTCTAAGCCTAAGGCTTGGGCGACCCTGGCCTGGGGCTCCCTAAGCCTAAGGGCTGGGGAGCCCCCGGCCTGGGGCTCCCAAAGCCTAAGGGCTGGGTCCCCACAGGCCAGGGGCTCCCAAAGCCCAAGGGCTGGGGCGCCCCAGGCCAGGGGCTCCCAAAGCGTAAGGGCGGGGGCGTCCCAGGCCTGGGGCTCCCAAAGCCTAAGGGCTGGTGCACCCCAGGCCTGGGGCTCCCAAAGTCTAATGGCTGGGGCGCCCCAGGTTGGGAATCCCTAAGCCTAATTGCTGGGGCCCCGCATGTCTGGGGCACTATAAGTCTAAGGGCTGGGGCGCCCCAGGCCTGGGGCTCCCTATGCCTAAGTGCTGGGGTGACTCAGGCCAGGGGCTCCCTAAGTCTAAGAGCTGGGGCTCACCAGGCCAGGGACTCCCAAAGCCTAAGGGCTGGGGCGCCCCATGCCTGGGGCTCCAAAAGCCCAAGCGCTGAGGCGTCCCAGGCATGGGGCACCCTAAGCCTAAGGGCTGGGGGGTCGAGGCCTAGGGCTACCTAAGGCTAAGGGCTGGGGCGCCCCAGACCTAGGGCTCCCAAAGCCTAAGGGCTGGGGCGCCCCATGCCTGGTGTAACAAAGCCTAAGGGCTGGGGAGCCGCAGGCCTGGGGCTCCTAAAACCTATGGGCTGGTGCGTCCCAGGCCTGGGGCTCCCAAAGCCTAAGCGCTGAGGCGCCCCAGGCCTGGAGCTCCCAAAGTCTAAGGGCTGGGGCGCCCCAGGTCGGGGCTCCCAAAGACTAAGGGCTGGGGTGACCCGACCTCGGCCTCCCAAAGTCTAAGGGCTAGGGCGACCCAGGCCTGGGGCACCCTAAGCCGCAGAGCTGGGGCACCCTAGGCCTGGGGCTCCCTAAGCCTAAGGGTGGGGGCGCGCCAGGCCTGGGGCTCCCAAAACCTAAGGGCTGGGGAGACCCAGGCCTGGGTCTCCCTCAGCCTAAGGGCTTTAGCGCCACAGGCCTGGGGTTCCCTAAGCCTAAGCGCTGGGGTGCCCGAGGACTGGGGTTCCCAAAGCCTAAGGGCTGGGGCACCCCAGGCCTGGGCATCCCTAATCCTAAGGGCTGGGGCACCCCAGGCCTGGAGCTCCCTAAGCCTAATTGCTGGGGCGACCCAGGTCTGGGGCTTTCTAAGCCTAAGGGTTGGGGCGACCCTGGCCTGGGTCTCCCTAAGTCAAAGAGCTGCGGTTCACCAGGCCTGGGGCTCCCTACGCCGAATGGTGGGGGCGCCCCAGGCCTGGTGCTCCCAAAACCTATGGGCTTGGGCGTCCCTGGCCTGGGGCTCCCAAAGCCTAATGGCTGGGGCGCCCCAGGCCTGGGGCTCCCTAAGCCTAAGGGCTGGGGCGCCCCAGGCCTGGGGCTCCAAAAGCTTAAGGGTTGGCGCGCCGCAGGCCTGGGGCTCCCAAATCCTAAGGGCTGGGGCGCCCCAGGCCTGGGGATCTCTAAGCGCAAGGGCTGGGGTTCTCCAGGCCTGGGGCTCCCAAAGCCTAAGGGCTGGTGCGCCCCAGGCCTGGGGCTCCCTAAGTCTAATGGCTGGGGCGCCCCAGGTTGGGAATCCCTAAGCCTAATTGCTGGGGACCCGCATGTCTGGGGCACTATAAGTCTAAGGGCTGGGGCGCCCCAGGCCTGTGGCTCCCTATGCCTAAGTGCTGGGGTGACTCAGGCCAGGGGCTCCCTAAGTCTAAAAGCTGGGGCTCACCAGGCCAGGGACTCCCAAAGCCTATGGGCTGGGGCGCCCCAGGCCTGGGGCTCCAAAAGCCCAAGCGCTGAGGCGTCCCAGGCCTGGGGCACCCTAAGCCTAAGGGCTGGGGCGCCCGAGGCCTAGGGATCCCTAAGGCTAAGGGCTGGGGCGCCCCAGACCTAGGGCTCCCAAAGCCTAAGGGCTGGGGCGCCCCATGCCTGGTGTAACAAAGCCTAAGGGCTGGGGCGCCGCAGGCCTGGGGCTCCCAAAAACTATGGGCTGGTGCGTCCCAGGCCTGGGGCTCTCAAAGCCTAAGCGCTGAGGCGCCCCAGGCCTGGAGCTCCCAAAGTCTAAGGGCTGGGGCGCCCCAGGTCGGGTCTCCCAAAGACTAAGGGCTGGGGTGACCCGACCTCGGCCTCCCAAAGTCTAAGGGCTAGGGCGACCCAGGCCTGGGGCTAACTAAGCCTAAGGGCTTGGGCTCCCAAGACCGGGGGCTATCAAAGCCTAAGGGCTTGGGCGTCCCAGGCCTTGGGCTTCTTAAGTCTAAGGGCTGAGGAGCCCCAAGCCTGGGGCTCCCTAAGCCTAAGGGCAGGGGCGCCCAAGTTCAGGGGCGCCCAAGACTAAGAGCTGGGGCGACCCAAGCCTGGGTCTCCCAAAGCCTAAGGGCTGGGTGCCCCAGGCCTGTGGCTCCCTAAGGCTAAGGGTTGGGGCGCCACAGGCCTGGGGCTCCTAAAGCCTTGGACTGGTGAGCCCCAGGCCAGGGGCTTCCTAAGTCTAAGAGCTGGGGATCACCAGGCCTGGGGTTCCCTAAGCCTAAGGGCTGGGACACCCTAGACCTTGCGCACCCAAAGCCTAAGGGCTGGGGAGCCCCAGGCCTGGGTCTCCCAAAGCCTAAGGGCTGGGCGTCCCAGGCCTGGGGTTCCCAAAGTCTAATAGCTGGGGATCACCAGGCCTGGGGCTCCCTAAGCCTAAGGGCTGGGGCGCCCCAGGCCTGGGGATCCCTAAGCCTAAGGGCTGGGGCGACCCAGGTCTGGGGCTATCTAAGCCTAAGGGCTGGGGCGCCTCAGGCTTGGGCTCTCTAAGCCTAACGGTTTGGGCGCCCCAGACCAGGGGCTCCCTAAGCCTAAGTGTGGGGGCGCCCCAGGCTTTGAGCTTCTTAAGGCGAAGGGCTGGGGCGTCCCAGGCCCTGGGCTCCCAAAGCCTAAGTGCTGGGGTTCCCCAGGCCTAGGGCTCTATAAGCCCAAGAGCTGGGGCACCCCAGTCCTGGGGCTCCCAAAGCCGAAGGACTGAGGCGTCCCAGGCCTGGGGCTCCCTAAGGCCAAGGGTGGGGCGCCCCAGGCCTGGGGCTCCCAAAGTCTAAGAGCTGGGGCTAACATGGCCTGGGGCTCCCTAAGCCTAAATGCTGGGGCGCCCCAGGCCTGGGGCTCCCTAAGCCTAAGGGCCGGGGCGACCCTGGCCTGGCGCTCCCTAAGCCTACTTGCTGGGGCGCCCCAGGTCTGGGGATCTCTAAGCCTAAGGGCTGGGGCGCCCCAGGTCTGGGGCTCCCAAAGCCTAAAGGCTGGGGCGCCCCAGGCTAGGGGCTCCCAAAGACTAAGGGCTGGGGCGACCCAGGCCTGGGGCTCCCTAAGCCTAATTGCTGGGGCACCCCAGGTCGGGGGCTCTCTAAGCCTAAGGGCTTGGGCGACCCTGGCCTGGGGTTCCCTAAGCCTAAGGACTCGGGCGCACCCGGCCTGGGGCTCCCAAAGCCTAAGGACTGGGGCGCCCCAGGCCTGGAGCTCCCAAAGCCTAAAGGTTGGGGCGCCTCAGACCTAGGGCTCCCTAAGCCTAAGGGCTGGGGCGCCCCAGGCTTGCGGCTCCCAAAGCCAAAGGGCTGGGGCGACGGGCCTGGGGCTCCCTAAGCCTAAGGACTGGGGCGACACAGGCCTGGGGCGCCCAAAGTCTAAGGGCTGGGGCGACCCAGGCCTGGGGCACCCTAAGCCGCAGAGCTGGGGCGCCCCAGGCCTGGGGCTCCCAAATCCTAAGGGCTGGGGAGACCCAGGCCTGGGTCTCCCTCAGCCTAAGGGCTGGAGCGCCACAGGCCTGGGGTTCCCTAAGCCTAAGGGCTGGGGCGCCCCAGGCCTGGCACTCCCAAAACCTATGGGCTTGGGCGTCCCTGGCCTGGGGCTCCCAAAGCCTAAGGGCTGGGGCGCCCCAGGCCTGGGGCTCCATAAACTTAAGGGTTGGCGCGCCGCAGGCCTGGGGCTCCCAAATTCTAAGGGCTGGGGCGCCACAGGCCTGGCGCTCCCAAAGCTTAAGGCCTGGGGCGCTCCAGGACTGGGGTTCTCAAAGCCTAAGGGCTGGGGCGCCCCAGGCCTGGGGCTCCCTAAGCCTAAGGGTTGGGACGCCCTAGGCCTGGGGCTCCAAAAGCTTAAGGGTTGGCACGCCGCAGGCCTGGGGCTCCCAAATCCTAAGGCCTGGGGCGCCACAGGCCTGGCGCTCCCAAAGCCTACGGGCTGGGGCGCCCCAGGTCTGGGGCTCCCAAAGCCTAAGGGCTGGGCTGCCCCAGGCCTGAGGCTCCCTAAGCAAAGGGCTGGGGCGTCCCAGCCCTGGTTCTCCCTAAGTCTAAGGGCTGGGTGCAAGAGGCCGGGGCCTCCCAAAGCTTAAGGGCTGGGGCGCCCCATGCCTGGGGTTCCAAAGCCTAAGGGTTGGGGCGCCGCAGGCCTGGGGCTCCCAAAACCTATGGTCAGGGGCGTCCCAGGCCTGGGCCTCCCAAAGCCTACGGGCTGGGGCACACCAGGTCTGGGGCTCCCACAGACTAAGGTCTGGGGCGACCCGGCCTCGGGCTCCCAAAATCTAAGGACTAGGGCGACACAGGCCTGGGGCTCCCTAAGCCTAAGGGCTGGGGCGCCCCATGTTTGGGGCTCCCTAAGCGTTAAGGCTGGGGCGTCCCAGACCTGGGGCTTCCAAAGCCTAAGGGCTGAGGCACCCCAGGCTTGGGGCTCCCAAAGCCTAATTGCTGGGGCGCCCCAGGCCTGGGGATCTCTAAGCCCAAGGGCTGGGGTTCTCCAGGCCTGGGGCTCCCAAAGCCTAAGGGCTGGGGCACCCCAGGCTTGGGGCTCCCAAAGCCTAAGGGCTGGGGCGACCCAGGCCTGGGGCTCCCTAAAACTAAGGGCTGGGGCGCCCCAGGCCTGGGCATCCCTAATCCTAAGGGCTGGGGCGTTCCAGGCCTGGGGTTTCCAAAGCCTAAAGGCTGGGGCGCTCCAGGCCTGGGCATCCTTAATCCTAAGGGCTGGGGCACCCCAGGCCTGGGGCTCCCTAAGCCTAATTGCTGGGGTGCCCCAAGTCTGGGGCTCTCTAAGCCTAAGGGCTGGGGCGATCCAGGCCTGGCGCTCCCAAAGCCTAATTGCTGGGGCACCCCCGGTCTGGGGCTCTCTAAGCCTAAGGCTTGGTCGACCCTGGCCTGGGGCTCCCTAAGCCTAAGGGCTGGGGCGCCCCCGGCCTGGGGATCCCAAAGCCTAAGAGCTGGGGCACCCCAGGCCTAGGGCTCCCTAAGCCTAAGGGCTGGGGCGCCCCAGGCTTGCGGCTCCCAAAGCCAAAGGGCTGGGGCGACGGGCCTGGGGCTCCCTAAGCCTAAGGGTTGGGGCGACACAGGCCTGGGGCGCCCAAAGTCTAAGGGCTGGGGCGACCCAGGCCTGGGGCACCCTAAGCCGCAGAGCTAGGGCGCCCCAGGCCTGGGGCTCCCTAAGCCTAAGGGTGGGGGCGCCCCAGGCCTGGGGCTCCCAAAACCTAAGGGCTGGGAGACCCAGGCCTGGGTCTCCCTCAGCCTAAGGGCTGGAGCGCCACAGGCCTGGGGTTCCCTAAGCCTAAGCGCTGGGGCGCCCCAGGACTGGGGTTCCCAAAGCCTAAGGGCTGGGGCGCTCCAGGCCTGGGCATCCTTAATCCTAAGGGCTGGGGCACCCCAGGCCTGGGGCTCCCTAAGCCTAATTGCTGGGGCGCCCTAGGTCTGGGGCTCTCTAAGCCTAATGGTTGGGTAGACCCTAGCCTGGGGGTCCCTAAGCCTAAGGGCGGGTTTCCCTGTCCTGGGGCTCCCAAAGCCTAAGGGCTGGGGCGCCCCAGGCCTGGGGCTCCCAAAGTCTAAGGGCTGGGGCGACCCAGGCCTGGGGCACCCTAAGCCGCAGAGCTGGGGCGCCCCAGGCCTGGGGCTCCCTAAGCCTAAGAGTGGGGGCGCCACAGGCCTGGGGCTCCCAAAACCTAAGGGATGGGGAGACCCAGGCCTGGGTCTCCCTCAGCCTAAGGGCTGGAGCGCCGCAGGCCTGGGGTTCCCTAAGCCTAAGGGCTGGGGCGCCCCAGGCCTGGCACTCCCAAAACCTATGGGCTTGGGCGTCCCTGGCCTGGGGCTCCCAAAGCCTAATGGCTGGGGCGCCCCAGGCCTGGGGCTCCCTAAGCCTAAGGGCTGGGGCGCCCCAGGTCTGGGGCTCAATAAGCTTAAGGGTAGGCGCGCCGCAGGCCTGGGGCTCCCAAATCCTAAGGGCTGGGTCGCCACAGGCCTGGCGCTCCCAAAGCTTAAGGCCTGGGGCGCTCTAGGACTGGGGTTCCCAAAGCCTAAGGGCTGGGGCGCCCCAGGCCTGGGGCTCCCTAAACCTAAGGGTTGGGACGCCCAAGGCCTGGGGCTCCAAAAGCTTAAGGGTTGGCACGCCGCAGGCCTGGGGCTCCCAAATCCTAAGGCCTGGGGCGCCACAGGCCTGGCGCTCCCAAAGCCTACGGGCTGGGGCGCCCCAGGTCTGGGGCTCCCAAAGCCTAAGGGCTGGGGAGCCCCAGGCCTGAGGCTCCCTAAGCATAAGGGCTGGGGCATCCCAGCCCTGGTTCTCCCTAAGTCTAAGGGCTGGTTGCAAGAGGCCGGGGCCTCCCAAAGCTTAAGGGCTGGGGCGCCCCATGCCTGGGGTTCCAAAACCTAAGGGTTGGGGCGCCGCAGCCCTGGGGCTCCCAAAACCTATGGTCAGGGGCGTCCCAGGCCTGGGCCTCCCAAAGACTAAGGGCTGAGGCGCCCCTGGCCTGGGGCTCACAAACATAAGGTTTGGGGCGCACCAGGTCTGGGGCTCCCACAGATTAAGGTCTGGGGCGACCCGGCCTCGGGCTCCCAAAATCTAAGGAATAGGGCGACACAGGCCTGGGGCTCCAAAGCCAAAGAGCTAGGGAACCCCAGGCCAGGGGCTCCCTAAGCCTAAGGGCTGGGGCGCCCCAGGTCTGGGGCTCCCTAAGCGTTAGGGCTGAGGCACCCCAGGCTTGGGGCTCCCAAAGCCTAATTGCTGGGGCGCCCCAGGCCTGGGGATCTCTAAGCCCAAGGGCTGGGGTTCTCCAGGCCTGGGGCTCCCAAAGCCTAAGGGCTGGGGCACCCCAGGTTTGGGTCTCCCAAAGCCTAAGGGCTGGGGCGACCCAGGCCTGGGGCTCCCTAAAACTAAGGGCTGGGGCGCCCCAGGCCTGGGGATCCCTAAGCCTAAGGGCTGGGGCGCCCCAGGCCTGGGCATCCCTAATCCTAAGGGCTGGGGCGCCCCAGGCCTGGGGTTCCCAAACCCTAAAGGCTGGGGCGCTCCAGGCCTGGGCATCCTTAATCCTAAGGGCTGGGGCACCCCAGGCCTGGGGCTCCCTAAGCCTAATTGCTGGGGTGCCCCAAGTCTGGGGCTCTCTAAACCTAAGGGCTGGGGCGACCCAGGCTTGGCGCTCCCAAAGCCTAATTGCTGGGGCACCCCCGGTCTGGGGCTCTCTAAGCCTAAGGCTTGGTCGACCCTGGCCTGGGGCTCCCTAAGCCTAAGGGCTGGGGCGCCCCCGGCCTGGGGATCCCAAAGCCTAAGGGCTGGGGCACCCCAGGCCTGGGGCTCTCTAAGCCTAAGGGCTGGGGCGCCCCAGGCCTGGGGCTCCCAAAGCCCAATGAATGAGGAGTCCCAGGCCTGGGGCTCCCAAAGCCTAAGGGCTGGGGCGCCCCAGGCCTGGGGCTCCCTAAGTCTAATGGCTGGGGCGCCCCAAGTTGGGAATCCCTAAGCCTAATTGCTGGGGCGCCGCATGTCTGGGGCTCTATAAGTCTAAGGGCTGGGGCGCCCCAGGCCTGGGGCTCCCTAAGCCTAAGTGCTGGGGCGCCTCAGGCCAGGGACTCCCAAAGCCTAAGGGCTGGGGCGCCCCAGGCCTGGGGCTCCAAAAGCCCAAGCGCTGAGGCGTCCCAGGCCTGGGGCACCCTAAGCCTAAGGGCTGGGGCGCCCGAGGCCTAGGGCTCCCTAAGGCTAAGGGCTGGGGCGCCCCAGACCTAGGGCTCCCAAAGCCTAAGGGCTTGGGCGCCCCATGCCTGGGGCTCCAAAAGCCCAAGCGCTGAGGCGTCCCAGGCCTGGGGCACCCTAACCCTAAGGGCTGGGGCGCCCGAGGCCTAGGGCTCCATAAGGCTAAGGGTTGGGGCGCCCCAGACCTAGGGCTCCCAAAGCCTAAGGGCTGGGGCGCCCCATGCCTGGTGTTCCAAAACCTAAGGGCTGGGGCGCCGCTGGCCTGGGGCTCCCAAAACCTATGGGCTGGTGCGTCCCAGGTCTGGGGCTCCCAAAGCCTAAGCGCTGAGGCTCCCCAGGCCTGGAGCTCCCAAAGTCTAAGGGCTGGGGCGCCCCAGGTCGGGGCTCCCAAAGACTAAGGGCTGGGGTGGCCCGACCTCGGCCTACCAAAGTCTAAGGGCTAGGGCGACCCAGGGCTGGGGCTAACTAAGCCTAAGGGCTGGGGCTCCCAAGACCTGGGGCTATCAAAGCCTAAGGGCTGGGGCGTCCCAGGCCTTGGGCTTCTTAAGTCTAAGGGCTGGGGAGCCCCAGGCCTGGGGCTCCCTATGGCTAAGGGCAGGGGCGCCCAAGTTCAGGGAAGCCCAAGACTAAGAGCTGGGGCGACCCAAGCCTGGGTCTCCCAAAGCCTAAGGGCTGGGTGCCCCAGGCCTGTGGCTCCCTAAGGCTAAGGGTTGGGGCGCCCCAGGCCTGGGGCTCCGAAAGCCTAAGGGCTGGGGAGCCCCAGGCCAGGGGCTCCCTAAGTCTAAGAGCTGGGGATCACCAGGCCTGGGGCTCCCTAAGCCTTAGGGCTGGGGCACCCTAGACCTGGCGCACCCAAAGCCTAAGGGCTGGGGAGCCCCAGGCCTGGGTCTCCCAAAGCCTAAGGGCTGGGCGTCCCAGGCCTGGGGTTCCCAAAGTCTAATAGCTGGGGATCACCAGGCCTGGGGCTCCCTAAGCCTAAGGGCTGGGGCGCCCCAGGCCTGGGGATCCCTAAGCCTAAGGGCTGGGGCGACCCAGATCTGGGGCTATCTAAGCCTAAGGGATGGGGCGCCTCAGGCCTGGGGCTCTCTAAGCCTAAGGGTTTGGGCGCCCCAGACCAGGGGCTCCCTAAGCCTAAGTGTGGGGGCGCCCCAGGCTTGGAGCTCCCAAAGCCGAAGGGCTGGGGCGTCCCAGGCCCTGGGCTCCCAAAGCCTAAGTGCTGGGGTGCCCCAGGCCTAGGGCTCTGTAAGCACAAGAGCTGGGGCACCCCAGTCCTGGGGCTCCCAAAGCCGAAGGACTGAGGCGTCCCAGGCCTGGGGCTCCTTAAGGCCAAGGTTGGGGCGCCCCAGGCCTGGGGCTCCCAAAGTCTAAGAGCTGGGGCTAACCTGGCCTTGGGCTCCCTAAGCCTAAATGCTGGGGCACCCCAGGTCTGGGGCTCTCTAAGCCTAAGGGCTTGGGCGACCCTGGCCTGGGGCTCCCTAAGCCTAAGGACTCGGGCGCCCCCGGCCTGGGGCTCCCAAAGCCTAAGGACTGGGGCGCCCCAGGCCAGGGGCTCCCAAAGTCTAAAGGCTGGGGTCCTCAGGCCTGGGGCTCCCTAAGCCTAAGTGCTGGGGCGCCGCAGGCCTGGAGCTCCCAAAGCCTAAAGGCTGGGGCGCCTCAGGCCTAGGGCTCCCTAAGCCTAAGGGCTTGGGCGCCCCAGGCTTGTGGCTCCCAAAGACAAAGGGCTGGGGCGACGGGCCTGGGGCTCCCTAAGCTTAAGGACTGGGGCGCCCCAGGACTGGGGTTCCCTAAGCCTAATTGCTGGGGCGCCCCATGTCTGGGGCTCTCTAAGCCTAATGGTTGGGTAGACCCAAGCCTGGGGCTCCCAAAGTCTAAGGGCTGGGGCGACCCAGGCCTGGGGCTCCCAAAGCCTAAGGGTGGGGGCGCCCCAGGCCTGGGGCTCCCAAAACCTAAGGGCTGGGGAGACCCAGGCCTGGGTCTCCCTCAGCTTAAGGGCTGGAGCGCCACAGGCCTGGGGTTCCCTAAGCCTAAGCGCTGGGGCGCCCCAGGACTGGGGTTCCCAAAGCCTAAAGGCTGGGGCGCCCCAGGCCTGGGGCTCCCTAAGCCTAATTGCTGGGGCGACCCAGGTCTGGGGCTTTCTAAGCCTAAGGGTTGGGGCGACCCAGGCCTGGGGCTCCCAAATCCTAAGGCCTGGGGCTCCACAGGCCTGGCGCTCCCAAAGCCTAAGGGCTGGGGCGCCCCAGGTCTGGGGCTCCCAAAGCCGAAGGGCTGGGGCGCCCAAGGCCTGGGGCTCCCTAAGCCTATGGGCTGGGGCGCCTCAGGCCTGGGGCTCCCTAAACTTAAGGGCTGGGGCGCCCCAGGCCTGGGGCTCCCAGAGCCTAAGGTCTGGGGCGCCCCATGCCTGGGGTTCCAAAGCCTAAGGGCTGGGGCGCCCCAGGCCTGGGCATCCCTAATCCTAAGGGCTGGGGCACCCCAGGCCTGGGGCTCCCTAATCCTAATTGCTGGGGCTTCCCAGGTCTGGGGCTTTCTAAGCCTAAGGGTTGGGGCGACCCAGGCCTGGGGCTCCCTAAGCCTAATTGCTGGGGCGCCCCAGGTCTGGGGCTCAATAAGCCTAAGGGCTGGGGCAACCCTAGCCTGGGTCTCCCTAAGTCAAAGAGCTGCGGCTCACCAGGCCTGGGGCTCCCTTCGCGGAATGGCAGGGGCGCCCCAGGCCTGGCGCTCCCAAAACCTATGGGCTTGGGCGTCCCTGGCCTGGGGCTCCCAAAGCCTAATGGCTAGGGCGCCCCAGGCCTGGGGCTCCCTAAGACTAAGGTCTGGGGCGCCCCAGGCCTGGGGCTCCAAAAGCTTAATGGTTGGCGCGCCGCAGGCCTGGGGCTCCCAAATCCTAAGGGCTGGGGCGCCACAGGCCTGGCGCTCCCAAAGACTAAGGCCTGGGGCGCCCCAGGACTGGGGTTCCCAAAGCCTAAGGGCTGGAGCGCCCCAGGCCTGGGGCTCCCAAATCCTAAGGCCTGGGGCTCCACAGGCCTGGCGCTCCCAAAGCCTAAGGGCTGGGGCGCCCCAGGTCTGGGGCTCCCAAAGCCTAAGGGCTGGGGCGCCCCAAGCCTGGGGCTCCCTAAGCCTAAGGGCTGGGGCGCCCCAGGTCTGGGGCTCCCTAAGTGTTAGGGCTGGAGCGCCCCAGACCTGGGGCTCCCAAAGCCTAAGGGCTGGGGTACCCCAGGCCTGGGGCTAACTAGGACTAAGGGCTGGGGCGCCCCAGACCTGGAGCTATCAAAGCCTAAGGACTGGGGCGCCCCAGGCCAGGGGCTCCCTAAGTCTAAGAGCTGGGGATCACCAGGCCTGGGGCTCCCTAAGCCTAAGGGCTGGGGCACCCTAGACCTGGCGCACCCAAAGCCTAAGGGCTGGGGAGCCCCAGGGCTGGGTCTCCCAAAGCCTAAGGGCTGGGCGTCCCAGGCCTGGGGTTCCCAAAGTCTAAGAGCTGGGGATCACCAGGACTGCGGCTCCCTAAGCCTAAGGGCTGGGGCGCCCCAGGTCTGGGGCTCCCTAAGTGTTAGGGCTGGAGCGCCCCAGACCTGGGGCTCCCAAAGCCTAAGGGCTGGGGTACCCCAGGCCTGGGGCTAACTAGGACTAAGGGCTGGGGCGCCCCAGACCTGGAGCTATCAAAGCCTAAGGACTGGGGCGCCCCAGGCCTTGGGCTTCTTAAGCCTAAGGGCTGGGGCGCCCCAGGCCTGGGGCTCCCTAAGCCTAAGGGCTGGGGTGACCCAGGCTTGGGGCTCCCTAAGACTAATGGCTGGGGCGCCCCAGGTCTGGCCATACCAAATACTGAGGGCTGGGATGCCCCAGGCCTTAGGCTCCCTAAGCCTAATTGCTGGGGGGCCCCAGGTCTGGGGCTCTCTAAGCCTAAGGGCTGGGGCGACCCTGGCCTGTCTCTCCCTAAGCCTAAGGGCTGGTGCCCCCCAGGCCTGGGGCTCCCAAAGCCTAAGGGATGGGGCGCCCCAAGCCTGGGGCTCCCAAAGCCTAAGGGCTGGGGCGCCCCAGGCCTGGGGCTCCCAAAGACTAAGGGTTGGGGTGACCCGGCCTCGGGCTCCCAAAGTATAAGGGCTAGGGTGAAGGAGGCCTGGGGCTAACTAAGCCTAAGGGCTGGGGCGCCCCAGACCTGGGGCTATCAAAGCCTAAGGGCTAGGGCACCGCAGGCCTGGTGCTATCAAAGCCTAAGGGCTAAGGCGCCCCAGGCCTGGGGCTCCCAAAGCCGAAGGGCTGGTGCGCCCCAGGTCTGGGGCTCCCGAAGCCTAAGGGTTGGGGCGCCCAAAGCCATGGGCTCCCTAAGTCTAAGAGCTGGGGATCACCAGGCCTGGGACTCCCAAAGCCTAAGGGCTGGGGCGCCCCAGGCATGGGTCTCCCAAAGCCTAAGGGCTGGGCGCCCCAGGCCTGGGGCTCCCAAAGTCTAAGAGCTGGGGCTCACCAGGCCTGGGGCTCCAAAAGCCCAAGCGCTGAGGCGTCCCAGGCCTGGGGCACCCTTAGCCTAAGGGCTGGGGCGCCCGAGGCCTAGGGCTCCCTAAGGCTAAGGGCTGGGGCGCCCCAGACCTAGGGCCCCCAAAGCCTAAGGGCTGGGGCGCCCCAGGCCTGGGGCTCCAAAAGCCCAAGCGCTGAGGTGTCCCAGGCCTGGGGCACCCTAAGCCTAAGGGCTGGGGCACCCGAGGCCTTGGGCTCCCTAAGGCTAAGGGTTGGGGCGCCCCAGACCTAGGGCTCCCATAGCCTAAGGGCTGGGGCGCCCCATGCCTGGTGTTCCAAAGCCTAAGGGCTGGGGCGCCGATGGCCTGGGGCTCCCAAAACCTATGGGCTGGTGCGTCCCAGGTCTGGGGCTCCCAAAGCCTAAGCGCTGAGGCGCCCCAGGCCTGGAGCTCCCAAAGTCTAAGGGCTGGGGCGCCCCAGGTCGGGGCTCCCAAAGACTAAGGGCTGGGGTGGCCCGACCTCGGCCTACCAAAGTCTAAGGGCTAGGGCGACCCAGGGCTGGGGCTAACTAAGCCTAAGGGCTGGGGCTCCCAAGACCTGGGGCTATCAAAGCCTAAGGGCTGGGGCGTCCCAGGCCTTGGGCTTCTTAAGTCTAAGGGCTGGGGAGCCCCAGGCCTGGGGCTCCCTATGGCTAAGGGCAGGGGCGCCCAAGTTCAGGGAAGCCCAAGACTAAGAGCTGGGGCGACCCAAGCCTGGGTCTCCCAAAGCCTAAGGGCTGGGTGCCCCAGGCCTGTGGCTCCCTAAGGCTAAGGGTTGGGGCGCCCCAGGCCTGGGGCTCCGAAAGCCTAAGGGCTGGGGAGCCCCAGGCCAGGGGCTCCCTAAGTCTAAGAGCTGGGGATCACCAGGCCTGGGGCTCCCTAAGCCTAAGGGCTGGGGCACCCTAGACCTGGCGCACCCAAAGCCTAAGGGCTGGGGAGCCCCAGGCCTGGGTCTCCCAAAGCCTAAGGGCTGGGCGTCCCAGGCCTGGGGTTCCCAAAGTCTAATAGCTGGGGATCACCAGGCCTGGGGCTCCCTAAGCCTAAGGGCTGGGGCGCCCCAGGCCTGGGGATCCCTAAGCCTAAGGGCTGGGGCGACCCAGATCTGGGGCTATCTAAGCCTAAGGGATGGGGCGCCTCAGGCCTGGGGCTCTCTAAGCCTAAGGGTTTGGGCGCCCCAGACCAGGGGCTCCCTAAGCCTAAGTGTGGGGGCGCCCCAGGCTTGGAGCTCCCAAAGCCGAAGGGCTGGGGCGTCCCAGGCCCTGGGCTCCCAAAGCCTAAGTGCTGGGGTGCCCCAGGCCTAGGGCTCTGTAAGCACAAGAGCTGGGCCACCCCAGTCCTGGGGCTCCCAAAGCCGAAGGACTGAGGCGTCCCAGGCCTGGGGCTCCTTAAGGCCAAGGTTGGGGCACTCCAGGCCTGGGGCTCCCAAAGTCTAAGAGCTGGGGCTAACCTGGCCTTGGGCTCCCTAAGCCTAAATGCTGGGGCACCCCAGGTCTGGGGCTCTCTAAGCCTAAGGGCTTGGGCGACCCTGGCCTGGGGCTCCCTAAGCCTAAGGACTCGGGCGCCCCCGGCCTGGGGCTCCCAAAGCCTAAGGACTGGGGCGCCCCAGGCCAGGGGCTCCCAAAGTCTAAAGGCTGGGGTCCTCAGGCCTGGGGCTCCCTAAGCCTAAGTGCTGGGGCGCCGCAGGCCTGGAGCTCCCAAAGCCTAAAGGCTGGGGCGCCTCAGGCCTAGGGCTCCCTAAGCCTAAGGGCTTGGGCGCCCCAGGCTTGTGGCTCCCAAAGACAAAGGGCTGGGACGACGGGCCTGGGGCTCCCTAAGCTTAAGGACTGGGGCGCCCCAGGACTGGGGTTCCCTAAGCCTAATTGCTGGGGCGCCCCATGTCTGGGGCTCTCTAAGCCTAATGGTTGGGTAGACCCAAGCCTGGGGCTCCCAAAGTCTAAGGGCTGGGGCGACCCAGGCCTGGGGCTCCCAAAGCCTAAGGGTGGGGGCGCCCCAGGCCTGGGGCTCCCAAAATCTAAGGGCTGGGGAGACCCAGGCCTGGGTCTCCCTCAGCTTAAGGGCTGGAGCGCCACAGGCCTGGGGTTCCCTAAGCCTAAGCGCTGGGGCGCCCCAGGACTGGGGTTCCCAAAGCCTAAAGGCTGGGGAGCCCCAGGCCTGGGGCTCCCTAAGCCTAATTGCTGGGGCGACCCAGGTCTGGGGCTTTCTAAGCCTAAGGGTTGGGGCGACCCAGGCCTGGGGCTCCCAAATCCTAAGGCCTGGGGCTCCACAGGCCTGGCGCTCCCAAAGCCGAAGGGCTGGGGCGCCCAAGGCCTGGGGCTCCCTAAGCCTATGGGCTGGGGCGCCTCAGGCCTGGGGCTCCCTAAACTTAAGGGCTGGGGCGCCCCAGGCCTGGGGCTCCCAGAGCCTAAGGTCTGGGGCGCCCCATGCCTGGGGTTCCAAAGCCTAAGGGCTGGGGCGCCCCAGGCCTGGGCATCCCTAATCCTAAGGGCTGGGGCACCCCAGGCCTGGGGCTCCCTAATCCTAATTGCTGGGGCTTCCCAGGTCTGGGGCTTTCTAAGCCTAAGGGTTGGGGCGACCCAGGCCTGGGGCTCCCTAAGCCTAATTGCTGGGGCGCCCCAGGTCTGGGGCTCAATAAGCCTAAGGGCTGGGGCAACCCTAGCCTGGGTCTCCCTAAGTCAAAGAGCTGCGGCTCACCAGGCCTGGGGCTCCCTTCGCGGAATGGCAGGGGCGCCCCAGGCCTGGCGCTCCCAAAACCTATGGGCTTGGGCGTCCCTGGCCTGGGGCTCCCAAAGCCTAATGGCTAGGGCGCCCCAGGCCTGGGGCTCCCTAAGACTAAGGTCTGGGGCGCCCCAGGCCTGGGGCTCCAAAAGCTTAATGGTTGGCGCGCCGCAGGCCTGGGGCTCCCAAATCCTAAGGGCTGGGGCGCCACAGGCCTGGCGCTCCCAAAGACTAAGGCCTGGGGCGCCCCAGGACTGGGGTTCCCAAAGCCTAAGGGCTGGAGCGCCCCAGGCCTGGGGCTCCCAAATCCTAAGGCCTGGGGCTCCACAGGCCTGGCGCTCCCAAAGCCTAAGGGCTGGGGCGCCCCAGGTCTGGGGCTCCCAAAGCCTAAGGGCTGGGGCGCCCCAAGCCTGGGGCTCCCTAAGCCTAAGGGCTGGGGCGCCCCAGGTCTGGGGCTCCCTAAGTGTTAGGGCTGGAGCGCCCCAGACCTGGGGCTCCCAAAGCCTAAGGGCTGGGGTACCCCAGGCCTGGGGCTAACTAGGACTAAGGGCTGGGGCGCCCCAGACCTGGAGCTATCAAAGCCTAAGGACTGGGGCGCCCCAGGCCTTGGGCTTCTTAAGCCTAAGGGCTGGGGCGCCCCAGGCCTGGGGCTCCCTAAGCCTAAGGGCTGGGGTGACCCAGGCTTGGGGCTCCCTAAGACTAATGGCTGGGGCGCCCCAGGTCTGGCCATACCAAATACTGAGGGCTGGGATGCCCCAGGCCTTAGGCTCCCTAAGCCTAATTGCTGGGGGGCCCCAGGTCTGGGGCTCTCTAAGCCTAAGGGCTGGGGCGACCCTGGCCTGTCTCTCCCTAAGCCTAAGGGCTGGTGCCCCCCAGGCCTGGGGCTCCCAAAGCCTAAGGGATGGGGCGCCCCAAGCCTGGGGCTCCCAAAGCCTAAGGGCTGGGGCGCCCCAGGCCTGGGGCTCCCAAAGACTAAGGGTTGGGGTGACCCGGCCTCGGGCTCCCAAAGTATAAGGGCTAGGGTGAAGGAGGCCTGGGGCTAACTAAGCCTAAGGGCTGGGGCGCCCCAGACCTGGGGCTATCAAAGCCTAAGGGCTAGGGCACCGCAGGCCTGGTGCTATCAAAGCCTAAGGGCTAAGGCGCCCCAGGCCTGGGGCTCCCAAAGCCGAAGGGCTGGTGCGCCCCAGGTCTGGGGCTCCCGAAGCCTAAGGGTTGGGGCGCCCAAAGCCATGGGCTCCCTAAGTCTAAGAGCTGGGGATCACCAGGCCTGGGACTCCCAAAGCCTAAGGGCTGGGGCGCCCCAGGCATGGGTCTCCCAAAGCCTAAGGGCTGGGCGCCCCAGGCCTGGGGCTCCCAAAGTCTAAGAGCTGGGGCTCACCAGGCCTGGGGCTCCAAAAGCCCAAGCGCTGAGGCGTCCCAGGCCTGGGGCACCCTTAGCCTAAGGGCTGGGGCGCCCGAGGCCTAGGGCTCCCTAAGGCTAAGGGCTGGGGCGCCCCAGACCTAGGGCCCCCAAAGCCTAAGGGCTGGGGCGCCCCAGGCCTGGGGCTCCAAAAGCCCAAGCGCTGAGGTGTCCCAGGCCTGGGGCACCCTAAGCCTAAGGGCTGGGGCACCCGAGGCCTTGGGCTCCCTAAGGCTAAGGGTTGGGGCGCCCCAGACCTAGGGCTCCCATAGCCTAAGGGCTGGGGCGCCCCATGCCTGGTGTTCCAAAGCCTAAGGGCTGGGGCGCCGATGGCCTGGGGCTCCCAAAACCTATGGGCTGGTGCGTCCCAGGTCTGGGGCTCCCAAAGCCTAAGCGCTGAGGCGCCCCAGGCCTGGAGCTCCCAAAGTCTAAGGGCTGGGGCGCCCCAGGTCGGGGCTCCCAAAGACTAAGGGCTGGGGTGGCCCGACCTCGGCCTACCAAAGTCTAAGGGCTAGGGCGACCCAGGGCTGGGGCTAACTAAGCCTAAGGGCTGGGGCTCCCAAGACCTGGGGCTATCAAAGCCTAAGGGCTGGGGCGTCCCAGGCCTTGGGCTTCTTAAGTCTAAGGGCTGGGGAGTCCCAGGCCTGGGGCTCCCTATGGCTAAGGGCAGGGGCGCCCAAGTTCAGGGAAGCCCAAGACTAAGAGCTGGGGCGACCCAAGCCTGGGTCTCCCAAAACCTAAGGGCTGGGTGCCCCAGGCCTGTGGCTCCCTAAGGCTAAGGGTTGGGGTGCCCCAGGCCTGGGGCTCCCAAAGCCTAAGGGCTGGGGAGCCCCAGGCCAGGGGCTCCCTAAGTCTAAGAGCTGGGGATCACCAGGCCTGGGGCTCCCTAAGCCTAAGGGCTGGGGCACCCTAGACCTGGCGCACCCAAAGCCTAAGGGCTGGGGAGCCCCAGGGCTGGGTCTCCCAAAGCCTAAGGGCTGGGCGTCCCAGGCCTGGGGTTCCCAAAGTCTAAGAGCTGGGGATCACCAGGACTGCGGCTCCCTAAGCCTAAGGGCTGGGGCGCCCCAGGTCTGGGGCTCCCTAAGTGTTAGGGCTGGAGCGCCCCAGACCTGGGGCTCCCAAAGCCTAAGGGCTGGGGTACCCCAGGCCTGGGGCTAACTAGGACTAAGGGCTGGGGCGCCCCAGACCTGGAGCTATCAAAGCCTAAGGACTGGGGCGCCCCAGGCCTTGGGCTTCTTAAGCCTAAGGGCTGGGGCGCCCCAGGCCTGGGGCTCCCTAAGCCTAAGGGCTGGGGTGACCCAGGCTTGGGGCTCCCTAAGACTAATGGCTGGGGCGCCCCAGGTCTGGCCATACCAAATACTGAGGGCTGGGATGCCCCAGGCCTTAGGCTCCCTAAGCCTAATTGCTGGGGGGCCCCAGGTCTGGGGCTCTCTAAGCCTAAGGGCTGGGGCGACCCTGGCCTGTCTCTCCCTAAGCCTAAGGGCTGGTGCCCCCCAGGCCTGGGGCTCCCAAAGCCTAAGGGATGGGGCGCCCCAAGCCTGGGGCTCCCAAAGCCTAAGGGCTGGGGCGCCCCAGGCCTGGGGCTCCCAAAGACTAAGGGTTGGGGTGACCCGGCCTCGGGCTCCCAAAGTATAAGGGCTAGGGTGAAGGAGGCCTGGGGCTAACTAAGCCTAAGGGCTGGGGCGCCCCAGACCTGGGGCTATCAAAGCCTAAGGGCTAGGGCACCGCAGGCCTGGTGCTATCAAAGCCTAAGGGCTAAGGCGCCCCAGGCCTGGGGCTCCCAAAGCCGAAGGGCTGGTGCGCCCCAGGTCTGGGGCTCCCGAAGCCTAAGGGTTGGGGCGCCCAAAGCCATGGGCTCCCTAAGTCTAAGAGCTGGGGATCACCAGGCCTGGGACTCCCAAAGCCTAAGGGCTGGGGCGCCCCAGGCATGGGTCTCCCAAAGCCTAAGGGCTGGGCGCCCCAGGCCTGGGGCTCCCAAAGTCTAAGAGCTGGGGCTCACCAGGCCTGGGGCTCCAAAAGCCCAAGCGCTGAGGCGTCCCAGGCCTGGGGCACCCTTAGCCTAAGGGCTGGGGCGCCCGAGGCCTAGGGCTCCCTAAGGCTAAGGGCTGGGGCGCCCCAGACCTAGGGCCCCCAAAGCCTAAGGGCTGGGGCGCCCCAGGCCTGGGGCTCCAAAAGCCCAAGCGCTGAGGTGTCCCAGGCCTGGGGCACCCTAAGCCTAAGGGCTGGGGCACCCGAGGCCTTGGGCTCCCTAAGGCTAAGGGTTGGGGCGCCCCAGACCTAGGGCTCCCATAGCCTAAGGGCTGGGGCGCCCCATGCCTGGTGTTCCAAAGCCTAAGGGCTGGGGCGCCGATGGCCTGGGGCTCCCAAAACCTATGGGCTGGTGCGTCCCAGGTCTGGGGCTCCCAAAGCCTAAGCGCTGAGGCGCCCCAGGCCTGGAGCTCCCAAAGTCTAAGGGCTGGGGCGCCCCAGGTCGGGGCTCCCAAAGACTAAGGGCTGGGGTGGCCCGACCTCGGCCTACCAAAGTCTAAGGGCTAGGGCGACCCAGGGCTGGGGCTAACTAAGCCTAAGGGCTGGGGCTCCCAAGACCTGGGGCTATCAAAGCCTAAGGGCTGGGGCGTCCCAGGCCTTGGGCTTCTTAAGTCTAAGGGCTGGGGAGTCCCAGGCCTGGGGCTCCCTATGGCTAAGGGCAGGGGCGCCCAAGTTCAGGGAAGCCCAAGACTAAGAGCTGGGGCGACCCAAGCCTGGGTCTCCCAAAGCCTAAGGGCTGGGTGCCCCAGGCCTGTGGCTCCCTAAGGCTAAGGGTTGGGGTGCCCCAGGCCTGGGGCTCCCAAAGCCTAAGGGCTGGGGAGCCCCAGGCCAGGGGCTCCCTAAGTCTAAGAGCTGGGGATCACCAGGCCTGGGGCTCCCTAAGCCTAAGGGCTGGGGCACCCTAGACCTGGCGCACCCAAAGCCTAAGGGCTGGGGAGCCCCAGGGCTGGGTCTCCCAAAGCCTAAGGGCTGGGCGTCCCAGGCCTGGGGTTCCCAAAGTCTAAGAGCTGGGGATCACCAGGACTGCGGCTCCCTAAGCCTAAGGGCTGGGGCGCCCCAGGCCTGGGGATCCCTAAGCCTAAGGGCTGGGGCGACTCAGGTCTGGGGCTCCCTAAGCCTAAGTGTGGGGGCGCCCCAGGCTTGGAGCTCCCTAAGCCGAAGGGCTGGGGCGTCCCAGGCCCTGAGCTCCCAAAGCCTAAGTGCTGGGGTGCCCCAGGCCTAGGGCTCTGTAAGCCCAAGAGCTGGGGCACCCCAGTCCTGGGGCTCCCAAAGCCGAAGGACTGAGGCCTCCCAGGCCTGGGGCTCCCTAAGGCCAAGGTTGGGGCGCCCCAGGTCTGGGGCTCCCAAAGTCTAAGAGCTGGGGCGCCCCAGGCCAGGGCCTCCAAAGCCTAAAGGCTGGGGCACCTCAGGCCTGCGGCTCCCTAAGCCTAACTGCTGCGGCGCCCCAGGCCTGGAGCTCCCAAAGCCTAAAGGCTGGGTTGCCTCAGGCATAGGGCTCCCTAAGCCTAAGGGCTGGGGCGACGGGCCAGGGGCTCCCAAAGCCTAAGGACTGGGGTGCCCCAGGACTGGGGTTCCCTAAGCCTAATTGCTGGGGCGCCCCAGGTCTGGGGCTCTCTAAGCCTAATGGTTGGGTAGACTCTAGCCTGGGGCTCCCTAAGCCTAAGGGCGGGGTTCCCTGTCCTGGAGCTCCCAAAGCCTAAGGGCTGGGGCGCCCCAAGCCTGGGGCTCCCAAAGTCTAAGGGCAGGGGCGACCCAGGCCTGCGGCTCCCAAAGCCTAAGGGTGGGGGCGCCCCAGGCCTGGGGCTCCCAAAACCTAAGGGCTGGGGAGACCCTGGCCTGGGGTTCCCTAAGCCTAAGCGCTGGGGCGCCCCAGGACTGGGGTTCCCAACGCCTAAGGGCTGGGGCACCCCAGGCCTGGGCATCCCTAATCCAAAGGGCTGGGGCATCCCAGGTCTGGGGCTTTCTAAGCCTAAGGGCTGGGACACCCTAGACCTGGCGCACCCAAACCTAAGGGCTGGGGAGCCCCAGGCCTGGGTCTCCCAAAGCCTAAGGGCTGGGCGTCCCAGGCCTGGGGTTCCCAAAGTCTAATAGCTGGGGATCACCAGGCCTGGGGCTCCCTAAGCCTAAGGGCTGGGGCGCCCCAGGCCTGGGGATCCCTAAGCCTAAGGGCTGGGGCGACCCAGGTCTGGGGCTATCTAAGCCTAAGGGCTGGGGCGCCTCAGGCTTGGGCTCTCTAAGCCTAACGGTTTGGGCGCCCCAGACCAGGGGCTCCCTAAGCCTAAGTGTGGGGGCGCCCCAGGCTTGGAGCTTCTTAAGCCGAAGGGCTGGGGCGTCCCAGGCCCTGGGCTCCCAAAGCCTAAGTGCTGGGGCGACACAGGCCTGGGGCTCTCTAAGCCTAAGGACTGGGGCGCCCCAGGCCAGGGGCTCCCAAAGCCTAAAGGCTGGGGCGCCCCAGGCCTGGAGCTCCCAAAGCCTAAAGGCTGGGGCGCCTCAGGCCTAGGGCTCCCTAAGCCTAAGGGCTGGGGCGCCCCAGGCTTGCGGCTCCCAAAGCCAAAGGGCTGGGGCGACGGGCCTGGGGCTCCCTAAGCCTAAGGGCTGGGGCGACACAGGCCTGGGGCTCCCAAAGTCTAAGGGGTGGGGCGACACAGGCCTGGGGCACCCTAAGCCGCAGAGCTGGGGCGCCCCAGGCCTAGGGCTCCCTAAGCCTAAGGGTGGGGGCGCCCCAGGCCTGGGGCTCCCAAAACCTAAGGGCTGGGGAGACCCAGGCCTGGGTCTCCCTCAGCCTAAGGGCTGGAGCGCCACAGGCCTGGGGTTCCCTAAGCCTAAGCGCTGGGGCGCCCCAGGACTGGGGTTCCCAAAGCCTAAGGGCTGGGGCGCTCCAGGCCTGGGCATCCTTAATCCTAAGGGCTGGGGCACCCCAGGCCTGGGGCTCCCTAAGCCTAATTGCTGGGGCGCCCCAGGTCTGGGGCTCTCTAAGCCTAATGGTTGAGTAGACCCTAGCCTGGGGGTCCCTAAGCCTAAGGGCGGGTTTCCCTGTCATGGGGCTCCCAAAGCCTAAGGGCTGGGGCGCCCCAGTCCTGGGGCTCCCAAAGTCTAAGGGCTGGGGAGACCCAGGCCTGGGTCTCCCTCAGCCTAAGGGCTGGAGCGCCACAGGCCTGGGGTTCCCTAAGCCTAAGGGCTGGGGCGCCCCAGGCCTGGCACTCCCAAAACCTATGGGCTTGGGCGTCCCTGGCCTGGGGCTCCCAAAGCCTAATGGCTGGGGCGCCCCAGGCCTGGGGCTCCCTAAGCCTAAGGGCTGGAGCGCACCAGGCCTGGGACTCCATAAGCTTAAGGGTTGGCGCGCCGCAGGCCTGGGGCTCCCAAATCCTAAGGGTTGGGGCGCCCCAGGCCTGGGGCTCCAAAAGCTTAAGGGTTGGCACGCCGCAGGCCTGGGGCTCCCAAATCCTAAGGCCTGGGTTGCCACAGGCCTGGCGCTCCCAAAGCCTACGGGCTGGGGCGCCCCAGGTCTGGGGCTCCCAAAGCCTAAGGGCTGGGGTGCCCCAGGCTGAGGCTCCCTAAGCATAAGGGCTGGGGCGTCCCAGCCCTGGTTCTCCCTAAGTCTAAGGGCTGGTTGCAAGAGGCCGGGGCCTCCCAAAGCTTAAGGGCTGGGGCGCCCCATGGCTGGGGTTCCAAAGCCTAAGGGTTGGGGCGCCGCAGCCCTGGGGCTCCTAAAACCTATGGTCAGGGGCCTCCCAGGCCTGGGCCTCCCAAAGCCTAAGGGCTGAGGCGCCCCTGGCCTGGGGCTCACAAAGCCTAAGGGCTGGGGCGCACCAGGTCTGGGGCTCCCACAGACTAAGGTCTGGGGCGACCCGGCCTCGGGCTCCCAAAATCTAAGGACTAGGGCCACACAGGCCTGGGGCTCCCAAGCCAAAGGGCTAGGGAACCCCAGGCCAGGGGCTCCCTAAGCCTAAGGGCTGGGGCGCCCCAGGTCTGGGGCTCCCTAAGCGTTAGGGCTGGGGCGCCCCAGACCCGGGGCTCCCAAAGCCTAAGGGCTGAGGCACCCCAGGCTTGGGGCTCCCAAAGCCTAATTGCTGGGGCGCCCCAGGCCTGGGGATCTCTAAGCCCAAGGGCTGGGGTTCTCCAGGCATGGGGCTCCCAAAGCCTAAGGGCTGGGGCACCCCAGGCTTGGGGCTTCCAAAGCCTAAGGGCTGGGGCGACCCAGGCCTGGGGCTCCCTAAAACTAAGGGCTAGGGCGCCCCAGGCCTGGGGATCCCTAATCCTAAGGGCTGGGGCGCCCCAGGCCTGGGGTTCCCAAAGCCTAAAGGCTGGGGCGCTCCAGGCCTGGGCATCCTTAATCCTAAGGGCTGGGGCACCCCAGGCCTGGGGCTCCCTAAGCCTAATTGCTGCGGTGCCCCAAGTCTGGGGCTCTCTAAGCCTAAGGGCTGGGGCGACCCAGGCCTGGCGCTCCCAAAGCCTAATTGCTGGGGCACCCCCAGTCAGGGGCTCTCTAAGCCTAAGGCTTGGTCGACCCTGGCCTGGGGTTCCCTAAGCCTAAGGGCTGGGGCGGCTCCGGCCTGGGGATCCCAAAGCCTAAGGGCTGGGGCACCCCAGGCCTGGGGCTCTCTAAGCCCAAGGGCTGGGGCGCCCCAGGCCTGGGGCTCCCAAAGCCCAAGGAATGAGGAGTCCCAGGCCTGGGGCTCCCAAAGCCTAAGGGCTGGGGCGCCCCAGGCCTGGGGCTCCCTAAGTCTAAAGGCTGGGGTGCCCCAAGTTGGGAATCCCTAAGCCTAATTGCTGGGGCGCCCCAGGTCTGGGGCTCTCTAAGCCTAATGGTTGGGTAGACTCTAGCCTGGGGCTCCCTAAGCCTAAGGGCGGGGTTCCCTGTCCTGGAGCTCCCAAAGCCTAAGGGCTGGGGCGCCCCAAGCATGGGGCTCCCAAAGTCTAAGGGCAGGGGCGACCCAGGCCTGGGGCTCCCAAAGCCTAAGGGTGGGGGCGCCCCAGGCCTGGGGCTCCCAAAACCTAAGGGCTGGGGAGACCCTGGCCTGGGGTTCCCTAAGCCTAAGCGCTGGGGCTCCCCAGGACTGGGGTTCCCAAAGCCTAAGGGCTGGGGCGCCCCAGGCCTGGGCATCCCTAATCCAAAGGGCTGGGGCATCCCAGGTCTGGGGCTTTCTAAGCCTAAGGGCTGGGACACCCTAGACCTGGCGCACCCAAACCTAAGAGCTGGGGAGCCCCAGGCCTGGGTCTCCCAAAGCCTAAGGGCTGGGCGTCCCAGGCCTGGGGTTCCCAAAGTCTAATAGCTGGGGATCACCAGGCCTGGGGCTCCCTAAGCCTAAGGGCTGGGGCGACCCAGGTCTGGGGCTATCTAAGCCTAAGGGCTGGGGCGCCTCAGGCTTGGGCTCTCTAAGCCTAACGGTTTGGGCGCCCCAGACCAGGGGCTCCCTAAGCCTAAGTGTGGGGGCGCCCCAGGCTTGGAGCTTCTTAAGCCGAAGGGCTGGGGCGTCCCAGGCCCTGGGCTCCCAAAGCCTAAGTGCTGGGGCGACACAGGCCTGGGGCTCCCTAAGCCTAAGGACTGGGGCGCCCCAGGCCAGGGGCTCCCAAAGCCTAAAGGCTGGGGCGCCCCAGGCCTGGAGCTCCCAAAGCCTAAAGGCTGGGGCGCCTCAGGCCTAGGGCTCCCTAAGCCTAAGGGCTGGGGCGCCCCAGGCTTGCGGCTCCCAAAGCCAAAGGGCTGGGGCGACGGGCCTGGGGCTCCCTAAGCCTAAGGGCTGGGGCGACACAGGCCTGGGGCTCCCAAAGTCTAAGGGGTGGGGCGACCCAGGCCTGGGGCACCCTAAGCCGCAGAGCTGGGGCGCCCCAGGCCTGGGGCTCCCTAAGCCTAAGGGTGGGGGCGCCCCAGGCCTGGGGCTCCCAAAACCTAAGGGCTGGGGAGACCCAGGCCTGGGTCTCCCTCAGCCTAAGGGCTGGAGCGCCACAGGCCTGGGGTTCCCTAAGCCTAAGCGCTGGGGCGCCCCAGGACTGGGGTTCCCAAAGCCTAAGGGCTGGGGCGCTCCAGGCCTGGGCATCCTTAATCCTAAGGGCTGGGGCACCCCAGGCCTGGGGCTCCCTAAGCCTAATTGCTGGGGCGCCCCAGGTCTGGAGCTCTCTAAGCCTAATGGTTGAGTAGACCCTAGCCTGGGGGTCCCTAAGCCTAAGGGCGGGTTTCCCTGTCATGGGGCTCCCAAAGCCTAAGGGCTGGTGCGCCCCAGTCCTGGGGCTCCCAAAGTCTAAGGGCTGGGGAGACCCAGGCCTGGGTCTCCCTCAGCCTAAGGGCTGGAGCGCCACAGGCCTGGGGTTCCCTAAGCCTAAGGGCTGGGGCGCCCCAGGCCTGGCACTCCCAAAACCTATGGGCTTGGGCGTCCCTGGCCTGGGGCTCCCAAAGCCTAATGGCTGGGGCGCCCCAGGCCTGGGGCTCCCTAAGCCTAAGGGCTGGAGCGCACCAGGCCTGGGACTTCACAAGCTTAAGGGTTGGCGCGCCGCTGGCCTGGGGCTCCCAAATCCTAAGGGCTGGGGCACCACAGGCCTGGCGCTCCCAAAGCTTAAGGCCTGGGGCGCTCCAGGACTGGGGTTCCCAAAGCCTAAGGGCTGGGTCGCCCCAGGCCTGGGGCTCCCTAAGCCTAAGGGTTGGGGCGCCCCAGGCCTTGGGCTCCAAAAGCTTAAGGGTTGGCACGCCGCAGGCCTGGGGCTCCCAAATCCTAAGGCCTGGGTTGCCACAGGCCTGGCGCTCCCAAAGCCTACGGGCTGGGGCGCCCCAGGTCTGGGGCTCCCAAAGCCTAAGGGCTGGGGTACCCCATGCTGAGGCTCCCTAAGCATAAGGGCTGGGGCGTCCCAGCCCTGGTTCTCCCTAAGTCTAAGGGCTGGTTGCAAGAGGCCGGGGCCTCCCAAAGCTTAAGGGCTGGGGCGCCCCATGGCTGGGGTTCCAAAGCCTAAGGGTTGGGGCGCCGCAGCCCTGGGGCTCCCAAAACCTATGGTCAGGGGCGTCCCAGGCCTGGGCCTCCCAAAGCCTAAGGGCTGAGGCGCCCCTGGCCTGGGGCTCACAAAGCCTAAGGGCTGGGGCGCACCAGGTCTGGGGCTCCCACAGACTAAGGTCTGGGGCGACCCGGCCTCGGGCTCCCAAAATCTAAGGACTAGGGCCACACAGGCCTGGGGCTCCCAAGCCAAAGGGCTAGGGAACCCCAGGCCAGGGGCTCCCTAAGCCTAAGGGCTGGGGCGCCCCAGGTCTGGGGCTCCCTAAGCGTTAGGGCTGGGGCGCCCCAGACCCGGGGCTCCCAAAGCCTAAGGGCTGAGGCACCCCAGGCTTGGGGCTCCCAAAGCCTAATTGCTGGGGCGCCCCAGGCCTGGGGATCTCTAAGCCCAAGGGCTGGGGTTCTCCATGCCTGGGGCTCCCAAAGCCTAAGGGCTGGGGCACCCCAGGCTTGGGGCTCCCAAAGCCTAAGGGCTGGGGCGACCCAGGCCTGGGGCTCCCTAAAACTAAGGGCTGGGGCGCCACAGGCCTGGGGATCCCTAAGCCTAAGGGCTGGGGCGCCCCAGGCCTGTGGTTCCCAAAGCCTAAAGGCTGGGGCGCTCCAGGCCTGGGCATCCTTAATCCTAAGGGCTGGGGCACCCCAGGCCTGGGGCTCCCTAAGCCTAATTGCTGGGGTGCCCCAAGTCTGGGGCTCTCTAAGCCTAAGGGCTGGGGCGACCCAGGCCTGGCGCTCCCAAAGCCTAATTGCTGGGGCACCCCCAGTCTGGGGCTCTCTAAGCCTAAGGCTTGGTCTACCCTGGCCTGGGGCTCCCTAAGCCTAAGAGCTGGGGCGGCCCCGGCCTGGGGATCCCAAAGCCTAAGGGCTGGGGCACCCCAGGCCTGGGGCTCTCTAAGCCCAAGGGCTGGGGCGCCCCAGGCCTGGGGCTCCTAAAGCCCAAGGAATGAGGAGTCCCAGGCCTGGGGCTCCCAAAGCCTAAGGCTGGGGCGCCCCAGGCCTGGGGCTCCCTAAGTCTAATGGCTGGGGCGCCCCAAGTTGGGAATCCATAAGCCTAATTGCTGGGGCGCCGCATGTCTGGGGCTCTATAAGTCTAAGTGCTGGGGCGCCTCAGGCCAGGGGCTCCCTAAGTCTAAGAGCTGGGGCTCACCAGGCCAGGGACTTCCAAAGCCTAAGGGCTGGGGCGCCCCAGGCCTGGGGCTCCAAAAGCCCAAGCCCTGAGGCGTCCCAGGCCTGGAGCACCCTAAGCCTAAGGGCTGGGGCGCCCGAGGCCTAGGGCTCCCTAAGGCTAAGGGCTGGGGCGCACCAGACCTAAGGCTCCCAAAGCCTAAGGGCTGGGGCGCCCCAGGCCTGGGGCTCCAAAAGCCCAAGCGCTGAGGCGTCCCAGGCCTGGGGCACCCTAAGCCTAAGGGCTGGGGCGCCCAAGGCCTAGGGCTCCCTAAGGCTAAGGGTTGGGGCGCCCCAGACCTAGGGCTCCCAAAGCCTAAGGGCTTGGGCGCCCCAGGCCTGGGGCTCCCAAAGTCTAAGAGCTGGGGCTAACCTGGCCTGGGGCTCCCTAAGCCTAAATGCTGGGGCGCCCCAGGCCTGGGGCTCCCTAAGTCTAAGGGCCGGGGCGACCCTGGCCTGGCGCTCCCTAAGCCTACTTGCTGGGGCGCCCCAGGTCTGGGGATCTCTAAGCCTAAGGGCTGGGGCGCCCCAGGTCTGGGGCTCCCAAAGCCTAAAGTCTGGGGCGCCCCAGGCTAGGGGCTCCCAAAGACTAAGGGCTGGGGCGACCCAGGCCTGGGGCTCCCTAAGCCTAATTGCTGGGGCGCCCCAGGCCTGGGGATCTCTAAGCCCAAGGGCTGGGGTTCTCCATGCCTGGGGCTCCCAAAGCCTAAGGGCTGGGGCACCCCAGGCTTGGGGCTCCCAAAGCCTAAGGGCTGGGGCGACCCAGGCCTGGGGCTCCCTAAAACTAAGGGCTGGGGCGCCACAGGCCTGGGGATCCCTAAGCCTAAGGGCTGGGGCGCCCCAGGCCTGTGGTTCCCAAAGCCTAAAGGCTGGGGCGCTCCAGGCCTGGGCATCCTTAATCCTAAGGGCTGGGGCAACCCAGGCCTGGGGCTCCCTAAGCCTAATTGCTGGGGTGCCCCAAGTCTGGGGCTCTCTAAGCCTAAGGGCTGGGGCGACCCAGGCCTGGCGCTCCCAAAGCCTAATTGCTGGGGCACCCCCAGTCTGGGGCTCTCTAAGCCTAAGGCTTGGTCTACCCTGGCCTGGGGCTCCCTAAGCCTAAGAGCTGGGGCGGCCCCGGCCTGGGGATCCCAAAGCCTAAGGGCTGGGGCACCCCAGGCCTGGGGCTCTCTAAGCCCAAGGGCTGGGGCGCCCCAGGCCTGGGGCTCCTAAAGCCCAAGGAATGAGGAGTCCCAGGCCTGGGGCTCCCAAAGCCTAAGGGCTGGGGCGCCCCAGGCCTGGGGCTCCCTAAGTCTAATGGCTGGGGCGCCCCAAGTTGGGAATCCATAAGCCTAATTGCTGGGGCGCCGCATGTCTGGGGCTCTATAAGTCTAAGTGCTGGGGCGCCTCAGGCCAGGGGCTCCCTAATTCTAAGAGCTGGGGCTCACCAGGCCAGGGACTTCCAAAGCCTAAGGGCTGGGGCGCCCCAGGCCTGGGGCTCCAAAAGCCCAAGCGCTGAGGCGTCCCAGGCCTGGAGCACCCTAAGCCTAAGGGCTGGGGCGCCCGAGGCCTAGGGCTCCCTAAGGCTAAGGGCTGGGGCGCACCAGACCTAGGGCTCCCAAAGCCTAAGGGCTTGGGCGCCCCAGGCCTGGGGCTCCCAAAGTCTAAGAGCTGGGGCTAACCTGGCCTGGGGCTCCCTAAGCCTAAATGCTGGGGCGCCCCAGGCCTGGGGCTCCCTAAGTCTAAGGGCCGGGGCGACCCTGGCCTGGCGCTCCCTAAGCCTACTTGCTGGGGCGCCCCAGGTCTGGGGATCTCTAAGCCTAAGGGCTGGGGCGCCCCAGGTCTGGGGCTCCCAAAGCCTAAAGTCTGGGGCGCCCCAGGCTAGGGGCTCCCAAAGACTAAGGGCTGGGGCGACCCAGGCCTGGGGCTCCCTAAGCCTAATTGCTGGGGCACCCCAGGTCTGGGGCTCTCTAAGCCTAAGGGCTTGGGCGACCCTGGCCTGGGGCTCCCTAAGCCTAAGGACTCGGGCGACCCCGGCCTGGGGCTCCCAAAGCCTAAGGACTGGGGCGCCCCAGGCCAGGGGCTCCCAAAGCCTAAAGGCTGGGGCACCTCAGGCCTGGGGCTCCCTAAGCCTAAGTGCTGGGGCGTCCCAGGCCTGGAGCTCCCAAAGCTTAAAGGCTGGGGCGCCTCAGGCCTAGGGCTCCCTAAGCCTAAGGGCTGGGGCGCCCCAGGCTTGCGGCTCCCAAAGCCAAAGGGCTGGGGCGACGGGCCTGGGGCTCCCTAAGCCTAAGGACTGGGGCGCCCCAAGACTGGGGTTCCCTAAGCCTAATTGCTGGGCCGCCCCAGGTCTGGGGCTCCCTAAGCCTAAGGGCTGGGGCGCCCCAGGCCTGGGGATCCCTAAGCCTAAGGGCTGGGGCGACCCAGGTCTGGGGCTATCTAAGCCAAAGGGCTGGGGCGCCTCAGGCCTGGGGCTCTCTAAGCCTAAGGGTTTGGGCGCCCCAGAGCAGGGGCTCCCTAAGCCTAAGTGTGGGGGCGCCCCAGGCTTGGAGCTCCCTAAGCCGAAGAGCTGGGGCGTCCCAGGCCCTGGGCTCCCAAAGCCTAAGCGCTGGGGCGCCCCAGGACTGGGGTTCCCAAAGCCTAAGGCCTGGGGCACCCCAGGCCTGGGCATCCCTAATCCTAAGGGCTGGGGCACCCCAGGCCTGGGGCTCCCTAAGCCTAATTGCTGGGGCGACCCAGGTCTGGGGCTTTCTAAGCCTAAGGGTTGGGGCCACCCAGGTCTGGGGCTTTCTAAGCCTAAGGGTTGGGGCGACCCAGGCCTGGGGCTCCCTAAGACTAATTGCTGGGGCGCCCCAAGTCTGGGGCTCAATAAGCCTAAGGGCTGGGGCAATCCTGGACTGGGTCTCCCTAAGTCAAAGAGCTGCGGCTCACCAGGCCTGGGGCTCCCTACGCCGAGTGGCCTGGGCGCCCCAGGCCTGGCGCTCCCAAAACCTATGGGCTTGGGCGTCCCTGGCCTGGGGCTCCCAAAGCCTAATGGCTGGGGCGCCCCAGGCCTGGGGCTCCCTAAGCCTAAGGTCTGGGGCGCCCCAGGCCTGGGGCTCCAAAAGGTTAAGGGTTGGCGCGCCGCAGGCCTGGGGCTCCCAAATCCTAAGGGCTGGGGCGCCACAGGCCTGGCGCTCCCAAAGACTAAGGCCTGGGGCACCCCAGGACTGGGGTTCCCAAAGCCTAAGGGCTGGAGCGCCCCAGGCCTGGGGCTCCCAAATCCTAAGGCCTGGGGCTCCACAGGCCTGGCGCTCCCAAAGCCTAAGGGTGGGGCGCCCCAGGTCTGGGGCTCCCAAAGCCTAAGGGCTGGGGCGCCCCAGGCCTGGGGCTCCCTAAGCCTAAGGGCTGGGGCGCCTCAGGCCTGGGGCTTCTTAAACTTAAGGGCTGCGGCGCCCCAGGCCTGGGGCTCCCAAAGCCTATGGGCGGGGGCGCACCAGGCCTGGGGCTCCCTAAGACTAAGGTCTGGGGCGACCCTGCCTCTGGCTCCCAAAACCTAAGGGCTGGGGCGCCCCAGGCCTAGGGCTCCCAAAACCTATGGGCTGGGGCGTCCCAGTCCTGGTGCTCCAAAAGCCTAAGGGCTTGGGCGCCACGGCATCGGGCTCCCAAAGCCTAAAGGGTGTGGTGCCCCATGCCAGGGGCTCCCTAAGCATAAGGGCTGGGGCGTCCCAGGCCTAGTTCTCCCTAAGTCTAAGGGCTGGGTGCAAGAGGCCGGGGCCTCCCAAAGCTTAAGGGCTGGGGCGCCCCATGCCTGGGGTTCCAAAGCCTAAGGGTTGGGGCGCCGCAGGCCTGGGGCTCCCAAAACCTATGGTCAGGGGCGTCCCAGGCCTGGGCCTCCCAAAGCCTAAGGGCTGAGGCGCCCCAGGCCAGGGGCTAACAAAGCCTAAGGGCTGGGGCGCACCAGGTCTGGGGCTCCCAAAGACTAAGGGCTGGGGCGACCCGGCCTCGGGCTCCCAAAATCTAAGGACTAGGGCGACCCAGGCCTGGGGCTCCCAAGCCTAAGGGCTGGGGCGACCCAGGCCTGGGCATCCCTAAAACTAAGGGCTGGGGGGCCCCAGGTCTGGGGATCCCTAAGCGTTAGGGCTGGAGCGCCGCAGACCTGGGGCTCCCAAAGCCTAAGGGCTGGGGTACCCCAGGCCTGGGGCTAACTAGGACTAAGGGCTGGGGCGCCCCAGACCTGGAGCTATCAAAGCCTAAGGACTGGGGCGTCCCAGGCCTTGGGCTTCTTAAGCCTAAGGGCTGGGGCGCCCCAGGCCTGGGGCTCCCTAAGCCTAAGGGCTGGGGTGACCCAACCTGGGGCTCCCTAAGACTAATTGCTGGGGCGCCCCAGGTCTGGCCATACCAAATACTGAGGGCTGGGATGCCTCAGGCCTTGGGCTCCCTAAGCCTAATTGCTGGGGGGCCCCAGGCCTGGGGCTCTCTAAGCCTAAGGGATGGGGCGACCCTGGCCTGTCGCTCCCTAAGTCTAAGGGCTGGTGCCCCCCAGGCCTGGGGCTCCCAAAGCCTAACGGATGGGGCGCCCCAAGCCTGGGGCTCCCAAAGCCTAAGGGCTGGGGCGCCCCAGGCCTGGGGCTCCCAAAGACTAAGGGTTGGGGTGACCCGGCCTCGGGCTCCCAAAGTATAAGGGCTATGGTGAACGAGGCCTGGGGCTAACTAAGCCTAAGGGCTGGGGCGTCCCAGACCTGGGGCTATCAAAGCCTAAGGGCTAGGGCACCGCAGGCCTGGGGCTATCAAAGCCTAAGGGCTAAGGCGCCCCAGGCCTGGGGCTCCTAAAGCCGAAGGGCTGGTGCGCCCCAGGTCTGGGGCTCCCGAAGCCTAAGTGTTGGGGCGCCCAAGGCCATGGGCTACCTAAGTCTAAGAGCTGGGGATCACCAGGCCTGGGACTCCCAAAGCCTAAGGGCTGGGGCGCCCCAGGCCTGGGGCTCCCTAAGCCTAAGGGCTGGGGTGCCCCAGGTCTGGGGTTCCCTAAGCCTAAGGGCTGGGGCAACCCAGGTCTGGGGCTCCCTAAGCCTAATGGCTGGAGCGCCCCAGGTCTGGGCATACAAAATACTGAGGGCTGGAGTGCCCCAAGCCTGGGGCTCCCAAAGCCTAAGGGCTAGGCGCCCCAGGCTGGGGCTCCCAAAGTCTAAGAACTGGGGCTCACCAGGCCTTGGGCTCCCTAACCCTAAGGATTGGGGCGCCCCAGACCTGGGGCTCCCTAAGCCTAAGGGCCGGCGAGACCCTGGCCTGGCACTCCCTAAGCCTAATTGCTGGGGTGCCCCAGGTCTGGGGATCTCTAAGTCTAAGGGCTGGGGTTCTCCAGGCCTGGGGCTCCCAAAGCCTAAGGGCTGGGGCACCCCAGGTTTGGGGCTCCCAAAGCCTAATTGCTGGGGCGCCCCAGGCCTGGGGATCTCTAAGCCTAAGGGCTGAGGCGACCCAGGCCTGGCGCTCCCAAAGCCTAATTGCTGGGGCACCCCCGGTCTGGGGCTCTCTAAGCCTAAGGCTTGGGTGACCCTGGCATGGGGCTCCCTAAGCCTATGGGCTGGGGCGCCCCTGCCCTGGGGCTCCCAAAGCCCAAGGGCTGGGGCGCCCCAGGCCAGGGGCTCCCAAAGCGTAAGGGCGGGGGCGCCCCAGGCCTGGGGATCCCAAAGCCTAAGGGCTGGGGCACCCCAGGCCTGGGGTTGTCTAAGCCCAAGGGCTGGGGCGCCCCATGCCTGGGGCTCCCAAAGCCCAAGAAATGAGGAGTCCCAGGCCTGGGGCTCCCAAAGCCTAAGGGCTGGGGCGCCCCAGGCCTGGGGCTCCCTAAGTCTAATGGCTGGGGCGCCCAAGTTGGGAATACCTAAGCCTAATTGCTGGGGCGCCGCATGTGTGGGGCTCTATAAGTCTAAGGGCTGGGGCGCCCCACGCCTGGGGCTCCCTAAGCCTAAGTGCTGGGGCGCCTCAGGCCAGAGGCTCCCTAAGTCTAACAGCTGGGGCTCACCAGGCCAGGGACTCCCAAAGCCTAAGGGATGGGGCTCCCCAGGCCTGGGGCTCCAAAAGCCCAAGCGCTGAGGCGTCCCAGGCCTGGGGCACCCTAAGCCTAAGGGCTTGGGAGCCCGAGGCCTAGGGCTCCCTAAGGCTAAGGGCTGGGGCACCCCAGACCTAGGGCTCCCAAAGCCTAAGGGCTGGGGCACCCCATGCCTGGTGTTCCAAAGCCTAAGGGCTGGGGCGCCGCAGGCCTGGGGCTCCCAAAACCTATGGGCTGGTGCGTCCCAGGCCTGGGGCTCCCAAAGCCTAAGCGCTGAGGCGCCCCAGGCCTGGAGCTCCCAAAGTCTAAGGGCTGGGGCGCCCCAGGTCGGGGCTCCCAAAGACTAAGGGCTGGGGTGACCCGACCTCGGCCTCTGAAATTCTAAGGGCTAGGGCGTCCCAGGCCTGGGGCTAACTAAGCCTAAGGGTTGGTGCGCCCCAGACCTGGGGCTATCAAAGCCTAAGGGCTGGGGCACCGCAGACCTGGGTCTCCCAAAGCCTAAGGGCTGAGGCGCCCCAGGCCTGGGGCTCCCTAAGCTTAAGGACTGGGGCGCCCAGACCAGGGTCTCCCAAAAACTAAAAGCTGGGGCGACCCAAGCCTGGGTCTCCCAAAGCCTAAGGGCTGGGTGCCCCAGGCCTGTGGCTCCCTAAGGCTAAGGGTTGGTGCGCCCCAGGCCTGGGGCTTCAAAGCCTAAGGGCTGGGGAGCCCCAGGCCAGGGGCTCCCTAAGTCTAAGAGCTGGGGATCACCAGGCCTGGGTCTCCCTAAGCCTAAGGGCTGGGGCACCCTAGACCTGGCACACCCAAAGCCTAAGGGCTGAGGAGCCCCAGGCCTGGGTCTCCCAAAGCCTAAGGGCTGGGCGTCCCAGGCCTGGGGTTCCCAAAGTCTAAGAGCTGGGGATCACCAGGCCTGGGGCTCCCTAAGGCCAAGGTTGGGGCGCCCCAGGCCTGGGGCTCCCAAAATCTAAGAGCTGGGGCTAACCTGGCCTGGGGCTCCCTAAGCCTAAATGCTGGGGCGCCCCAGGCCTGGGGCTCCCTAAGCCTAAGGTCCGGGGCGACCCTCGCCTGGCGCTCCCTAAGCCTACTTGCTGGGGCGCCCCAGGTCTGGGGATCTTTAAGCCTAAGGGCTGGGGCACCCCACGTCTTGGGCTCCCAAAGCCTAAAGGCTGGGGCGCCCCACGCTAGGGGCCCCCAAAGACTAAGGGCTGGGGCGACCCAGGCCTGGGGCTCCCTAAGCCTAATTGCTGGGTCACCCCAGGTCTGGGGCTCTCTAAGCCTAAGGGCTTGGGCGTCCCTGGCCTGGGGCTCCCTAAGCTTAAGGACTCGGGCGCCCCCGGCCTGGGGCTCCCAAAGCCTAAGGACTGGGGCGCCCCAGGCCAGGGGCTCCCAAAGCCTAAAGCCTGGGGCGCCTCAGGCCTGGGGCTCCCTAAGCCTAAGTGCTGGGGCGCCCCAGGCCTGGAGCTCCCAAAGCCTAAAGGCTGGGGCGCCTCAGGCCTAGGGCTCCCTAAGCCTAAGGGCTGGGGCGCCCCAGGCTTGCGGCTCTCAAAGCCAAATGGCTGGGGCGACGGGCCTGGGGCTCCCTAAGCCTAAGGGCTGGGGCGACACAGGCCTGGGGCTCCCTAAGGCTAAGGGCTGGGGCGCCCCAGGCCTGGGCATCCCTAATCCTAAGGGCTGGGGCGCCCCAGTCATGGCGCTCCCTAAGCCTAATTGCTGGGGCGCCCCAGGTCTGGGGCTCTCTAAGCCTAATGGTTGGGTAGACCCTAGACTGGGGCTCCCTAAGCCTAAGGGCGGGGTTCCCTGTCCTGGGGCTTCCAAAGCCTAAGGGCTGGGGCACCCCAGGCCTGGGGCTCCCAAATCCTAAGGCCTGGGTCACCACAGGCCTGGCGCTCCCACAGCCTAAGGGCTGGGGCGCCCCAGGCCTGGGGCTCCCTAAGCCTAAGGGCTGGGGCGCCCCAGGCCTGGGGCTCCCTAAACTTAAGGGCTGGGGCGCCCCAGGCCTGGGGCTCCCAAAGCCTAAGGGCTGGTGCGCCCCAGGTCTGGGGCTCTCAAAGACTAAGGGCTGGGGCGTCCCAAGCCTTGGGCTTCTTAAGTCTAAAGGCTGGGGAGGCCCAGGCCTGGGGCTCCTTAACCCTATAGGCTGGGGCGCCCAAGGCCAGGGTCTCCAAAGACTAAGAGCTGGGGCGACCCCAGCCTGGGCCTCCCAAAGCCCAAGGGCTGGGTGCCCCAGGCCTGTGGCTCCCTAAGGCTAAGTGTTGGGGCGCCCCAGGCCATGGGCTCCCTAAGTCTAAGAGCTGGGGATCACCAGGCCTGGGACTCCCAAAGCCTAAGGGCTGGGGCGCCCCAGGCCTGGGTCTCCCAAAGCCAAAGGGCTGGGCGCCCCAGGCCTGGGGCTCCCAAAGTCTAAGAGCTGGGGCTCACCAGGCCTGGGGCTCCCTAAGCCTAAGGGCTGGGGTGCCCAGGCCTGGGGCTCCCTAAGCCTAAGGGGTGGGGAATCCCAGGTCTGGGGCTCCCTAAGCCTTATGGCTGGAGCGCCCCAGGTCTGGGCATACAAAATACTGAGGGCTGGAGTGCCCCAAGCCTGGGGCTCCCAACGCCTAAGGGCTAGGCGCCCCAGGCTGGGGCTCCCAAAGTCTAAGAACTGGGGCTCACCAGGCCTTGGGGTCCCTAAGCCTAAGGATTGGGGCGCCCCAGCTCTGGGGATCTCTAAGCCTAAGGGCTGGGGTTCTCCAGGCCTGGGGCTCCCAAAGCCTAAGGGCTGGGGCACCCCAGGCTTGCGGCTCCCAAAGCCTAATTGCTGGGGCGCCCCAGGCCTGGGGATCTCTAAGCGCAAGGGCTGGGGTTCTCCAGGCCTGGGGCTCCCAAAGCCTAAGGGCTGGGGCACCCCAGGCTTGGGGATCCCAAAGCCTAAGGGCTGGGGCGACCCAGGCCTCGGGCTCCCTAAAACTAAGGGCTGGGGCGCCCCAGGCCTGGGGATCCCTAAGCCTAAGGGCTGGGGCGCCCCAGGCCTGGGCATCCCTAATCCTAAGGGCTGGGGCGCCCCAGGCCTGGGGCTCCCTAAGCCTAATTGCTGGGGTGCCCCAAGTCTGGGGCTCTCTAAGCCTAAGGGCTGGGGCGACCCAGGCCTGGCGCTCCCAAAGCCTAATTGCTGGGGCACCCCCGGTCTGGGGCTCTCTAAGCCTAAAGCTTGGGCGACCCTGGCCTGGGGCTCCCTAAGCCTAAGGGCTGGGGCGCCCCCGGCCTGGGGCTCCCAAAGCCTAAGGGCTGGGTCCCCCCAGCCCAGGGGCTCCCAAAGCCCAAGGGCTGGGGCGCCCCAGGCCAGGGGCTCCCAAAGCGTAAGGGCGGGGGCGCCCCAGGCCTGGGGATCCCAAAGCCTAAGTGCTGGGGCGCCTCAGGCCAGAGGCTCCCTAAGTCTAACAGCTGGGGCTCACCAGGCCAGGGACTCCCAAAGCCTAAGGGATGGGGCTCCCCAGGCCTGGGGCTCCAAAAGCCCAAGCGCTGAGGCGTCCCAGGCCTGGGGCACCCTAAGCCTAAGGGCTTGGGAGCCCGAGGCCTAGGGCTCCCTAAGGCTAAGGGCTGGGGCACCCCAGACCTAGGGCTCCCAAAGCCTAAGGGCTGGGGCACCCCATGCCTGGTGTTCCAAAGCCTAAGGGCTGGGGCGCCGCAGGCCTGGGGCTCCCAAAACCTATGGGCTGGTGCGTCCCAGGCCTGGGGCTCCCAAAGCCTAAGCGCTGAGGCGCCCCAGGCCTGGAGCTCCCAAAGTCTAAGGGCTGGGGCGCCCCAGGTCGGGGCTCCCAAAGACTAAGGGCTGGGGTGACCCGACCTCGGCCTCTGAAATTCTAAGGGCTAGGGCGTCCCAGGCCTGGGGCTAACTAAGCCTAAGGGTTGGTGCGCCCCAGACCTGGGGCTATCAAAGCCTAAGGGCTGGGGCACCGCAGACCTGGGTCTCCCAAAGCCTAAGGGCTGAGGCGCCCCAGGCCTGGGGCTCCCTAAGCTTAAGGACTGGGGCGCCCAGACCAGGGTCTCCCAAAAACTAAAAGCTGGGGCGACCCAAGCCTGGGTCTCCCAAAGCCTAAGGGCTGGGTGCCCCAGGCCTGTGGCTCCCTAAGGCTAAGGGTTGGTGCGCCCCAGGCCTGGGGCTTCAAAGCCTAAGGGCTGGGGAGCCCCAGGCCAGGGGCTCCCTAAGTCTAAGAGCTGGGGATCACCAGGCCTGGGTCTCCCTAAGCCTAAGGGCTGGGGCACCCTAGACCTGGCACACCCAAAGCCTAAGGGCTGAGGAGCCCCAGGCCTGGGTCTCCCAAAGCCTAAGGGCTGGGCGTCCCAGGCCTGGGGTTCCCAAAGTCTAAGAGCTGGGGATCACCAGGCCTGGGGCTCCCTAAGGCCAAGGTTGGGGCGCCCCAGGCCTGGGGCTCCCAAAATCTAAGAGCTGGGGCTAACCTGGCCTGGGGCTCCCTAAGCCTAAATGCTGGGGCGCCCCAGGCCTGGGGCTCCCTAAGCCTAAGGTCCGGGCGACCCTCGCCTGGCGCTCCCTAAGCCTACTTGCTGGGGCGCCCCAGGTCTGGGGATCTTTAAGCCTAAGGGCTGGGGCACCCCACGTCTTGGGCTCCCAAAGCCTAAAGGCTGGGGCGCCCCACGCTAGGGGCCCCCAAAGACTAAGGGCTGGGGCGACCCAGGCCTGGGGCTCCCTAAGCCTAATTGCTGGGTCACCCCAGGTCTGGGGCTCTCTAAGCCTAAGGGCTTGGGCGTCCCTGGCCTGGGGCTCCCTAAGCTTAAGGACTCGGGCGCCCCCGGCCTGGGGCTCCCAAAGCCTAAGGACTGGGGCGCCCCAGGCCAGGGGCTCCCAAAGCCTAAAGCCTGGGGCGCCTCAGGCCTGGGGCTCCCTAAGCCTAAGTGCTGGGGCGCCCCAGGCCTGGAGCTCCCAAAGCCTAAAGGCTGGGGCGCCTCAGGCCTAGGGCTCCCTAAGCCTAAGGGCTGGGGCGCCCCAGGCTTGCGGCTCTCAAAGCCAAATGGCTGGGGCGACGGGCCTGGGGCTCCCTAAGCCTAAGGGCTGGGGCGACACAGGCCTGGGGCTCCCTAAGGCTAAGGGCTGGGGCGCCCCAGGCCTGGGCATCCCTAATCCTAAGGGCTGGGGCGCCCCAGTCATGGCGCTCCCTAAGCCTAATTGCTGGGGCGCCCCAGGTCTGGGGCTCTCTAAGCCTAATGGTTGGGTAGACCCTAGACTGGGGCTCCCTAAGCCTAAGGGCGGGGTTCCCTGTCCTGGGGCTTCCAAAGCCTAAGGGCTGGGGCACCCCAGGCCTGGGGCTCCCAAATCCTAAGGCCTGGGTCACCACAGGCCTGGCGCTCCCACAGCCTAAGGGCTGGGGCGCCCCAGGCCTGGGGCTCCCTAAGCCTAAGGGCTGGGGCGCCCCAGGCCTGGGGCTCCCTAAACTTAAGGGCTGGGGCGCCCCAGGCCTGGGGCTCCCAAAGCCTAAGGGCTGGTGCGCCCCAGGTCTGGGGCTCTCAAAGACTAAGGGCTGGGGCGTCCCAAGCCTTGGGCTTCTTAAGTCTAAAGGCTGGGGAGGCCCAGGCCTGGGGCTCCTTAACCCTATAGGCTGGGGCGCCCAAGGCCAGGGTCTCCAAAGACTAAGAGCTGGGGCGACCCCAGCCTGGGCCTCCCAAAGCCCAAGGGCTGGGTGCCCCAGGCCTGTGGCTCCCTAAGGCTAAGTGTTGGGGCGCCCCAGGCCATGGGCTCCCTAAGTCTAAGAGCTGGGGATCACCAGGCCTGGGACTCCCAAAGCCTAAGGGCTGGGGCGCCCCAGGCCTGGGTCTCCCAAAGCCAAAGGGCTGGGCGCCCCAGGCCTGGGGCTCCCAAAGTCTAAGAGCTGGGGCTCACCAGGCCTGGGGCTCCCTAAGCCTAAGGGCTGGGGTGCCCAGGCCTGGGGCTCCCTAAGCCTAAGGGGTGGGGAATCCCAGGTCTGGGGCTCCCTAAGCCTTATGGCTGGAGCGCCCCAGGTCTGGGCATACAAAATACTGAGGGCTGGAGTGCCCCAAGCCTGGGGCTCCCAACGCCTAAGGGCTAGGCGCCCCAGGCTGGGGCTCCCAAAGTCTAAGAACTGGGGCTCACCAGGCCTTGGGGTCCCTAAGCCTAAGGATTGGGGCGCCCCAGCTCTGGGGATCTCTAAGCCTAAGGGCTGGGGTTCTCCAGGCCTGGGGCTCCCAAAGCCTAAGGGCTGGGGCACCCCAGGCTTGCGGCTCCCAAAGCCTAATTGCTGGGGCGCCCCAGGCCTGGGGATCTCTAAGCGCAAGGGCTGGGGTTCTCCAGGCCTGGGGCTCCCAAAGCCTAAGGGCTGGGGCACCCCAGGCTTGGGGATCCCAAAGCCTAAGGGCTGGGGCGACCCAGGCCTCGGGCTCCCTAAAACTAAGGGCTGGGGCGCCCCAGGCCTGGGGATCCCTAAGCCTAAGGGCTGGGGCGCCCCAGGCCTGGGCATCCCTAATCCTAAGGGCTGGGGCGCCCCAGGCCTGGGGCTCCCTAAGCCTAATTGCTGGGGTGCCCCAAGTCTGGGGCTCTCTAAGCCTAAGGGCTGGGGCGACCCAGGCCTGGCGCTCCCAAAGCCTAATTGCTGGGGCACCCCCGGTCTGGGGCTCTCTAAGCCTAAAGCTTGGGCGACCCTGGCCTGGGGCTCCCTAAGCCTAAGGGCTGGGGCGCCCCCGGCCTGGGGCTCCCAAAGCCTAAGGGCTGGGTCCCCCCAGCCCAGGGGCTCCCAAAGCCCAAGGGCTGGGGCGCCCCAGGCCAGGGGCTCCCAAAGCGTAAGGGCGGGGGCGCCCCAGGCCTGGGGATCCCAAAGCCTAAGGGCTGGGGCACCCCAGGCCTGGGGCTGTCTAAGCCCAAGGGCTGGGGCGCCCCAGGCCTGGGGCTCCCAAAGCCCAAGGAATGAGGAGTCCCAGGCCTGGGGCTCCCAAAGCCTAAGGGCTGGGGCGCCCCAGGCCTGGGGCTCCCTAAGTCTAATGGCTGGGGCGCCCCAAGTTGGGAATCCCTAAGCCTAATTGCTGGGGCGCCGCATGTGTGGGGCTCTATAAGTCTAAGGGCTGGGGCGCCCCAGGCCTGGGGCTCCCTAAGCCTAAGTGCTGGGGCGCCTCAGGCCAGGGGCTCCCTAAGTCTAAGAGCTGGGGCTCACCAGGCCAGGGACTCCCAAAGCCGAAGGGCTGGGGAGCCCCAGGCCTGGGGCTCCAAAAGCCCAAGCGCTGAGGCGTCCCAGGCCTGGGGCACCCTAAGCCTAAGGGCTGGGGCGCCCGAGGCCTAGGGCTCTCTAAGGCTAAGGGGCTGGGGCGCCCCAGACCTAGGGCTCCCAAAGCCTAAGGGCTGGGGCGCCCCATGCCTAGTGTTCCAAAGCCTAAGGGCTGGGGCGCCGCAGGACTGGGGCTCCCAAAACCTATGGGCTGGTGCGTCCCAGGTCTGGGGCTCCCAAAGCCTAAGCGCTGAGGCGCCCCAGGCCTGGAGCTCCCAAAGTCTAAGGGCTGGGGCGCCCCAAGTCGTGGCTCCCAAAGACTAAGGGCTGGGGTGACCCAACCTCGGCCTCCCAAAGTCTAAGTGCTAGGGCGACCCAGGCCTTGGGCTAACTAAGCCTAAGGGCTGGGGCGCCCCAGACCTGGGGCTATCAAAGCCTAAGATCTGGGGCACCGCAGGCCTGGGGCTCCCAAAGCCTAAGGGCTGAGGCGCCCCAGGCCTGGGGCTCCCTAAGCCTAAGGGCTGGGGCACCCAAGGCCAGGGTCTCCCAAAGACTAAGAGCTGGGGCGACCCAAGCCTTGGTCTCCCAAAGCCTAAGGGCTGGGTGCCCCAGGCCTGTGGCTCCCTAAGGCTAAGGGTTGGGGCGCCCCAGGCCTGGGGCTCCCAAAGCCTAAGGGCTGGGGAGCCCCAGGCCAGGGGCTCCCTAAGTCTAAGAGCTGGGGATCACCAGGCCTGGGGCTCCCTAAGCCTAAGGGCTGGGGCACCCTAGACCTGGCGCACACAAAGCCTAAGGGCTGGGCAGCCCCAGGCCTGGGTATCCCAAAGCCTAAGGGCTGGGCGTCTCAGGCCTGGGGTTCCCGAAGTCTAAGAGCTGGGGATCACCAGACCTGGGGCTCCCTAAGCCTAAGGGCTGGGGCGCCCCAGGCCTGGGGATCCCTAAGCCTAAGTGCTGGGGCGACCCAGGTCTGGGGCTATCTAAGCCTAAGGGCTGGGGCGCCTCAGGCCTGGGGCTCTCTAAGCCTAAGGGTTTGGGCGCCCCAGACCAGGGGCTCCCTAAGCCTAAGTGTGGGGGCGCCCCAGGCTTGGCGCTCCCTAAGCCCAAGGGCTGGGGCGTCCCAGGCCTGGGCTCCCAAAGCCTAAGTGCTGGGGTGCCCCAGGCCTAGGGCTCTATAAGGCCAAGAACTGGGGCACCCCAGTCCTGGGGCTCCCAAAGCCGAAGGACTGATGCGTCCCAGGCCTGGGGCTCCCTAAGGCCAAGGTTGGGGCGCCCCAGGCCTGGGGCTCCCAAAGTCTAAGAGCTGGGGCTAACCTGGCCTGGGGCTCCCTTAGCCTAAATGCTGGGGCGCCCCAGGACTGGGGCTCCCTAGGCCTAAGGGCCGGGCGACCCTGGCCTGGCGCTCCCTAAGCCTACTTGCTGGGTGCCCCAAGTCTGGGGATCTCTAAGCCTAAGGACTGGGGCGCACCAGGTCTGGGGCTCCCAAAGCCTAAAGGCTGGTGCGCCCCAGGCTAGGGGCTCCCAAAGACTAAGGGCTGGGTCGCCCCAGGCCTGGGACTCCCTAAGCCTAATTGCTGGGGCACCCCAGGTCTGGGGCTCTCTAAGCCTAAGGGCTTGGGCGACCCTGGCCTAGGGCTCCCTAAGCTTAAGGACTTGGGCGCCCCCAGCCTGGGGCTCCCAAAGCCTAAGGACTGGGGCGCCCCAGGCCAGGGGCTCCCAAAGCCTAAGTGCTGGGGCGCCCCAGGCCTGGAGCTCCCAAAGCCTAAAGGCTGAGGCGCCTCAGGCCTAGGGCTCCCTAAGCCTAAGGGCTGGGGCGCCCCAGGCTTGCGGCTCCCAAAGCCAAAGGGCTGGGGTGACGGGCCTGGGGCTCCCTAAGCCTAAGGGCTGGGGCGACACAGGCCTGGGGCTCCCTAAGCCTAAGGACTGGGGCGCCCCAGGACTGGGGTTCCCAAAGCCTAAGGGCTGGGGCGCCCCAGGCCTGGGCATCCCTAATACTAAGGGCTGGGGCGCCCCAGTCATGGGGCTCCCTAATTTAATTGCCGGGGCGCCCAAGGTCTGGGGCTCTCTAAGCCTAATGGTTGGGTAGACCCTAGCCTGGGGCTCCCTAAGCCTAAGGGCGGGGTTCCCTGTCCTGGGGCTCCCAAAGCCTAAGGGCTGGGGCGCCCCAGGCCTGGGGCTCCCAAAGTCTAAGGACTGGGGCGACCCAGGCCTGGGGCACCCTAAGCCGCATAGCTGGGGCGCCCCAGGCCTGAGGCTCCCTAAGCCTAAGGGTGGGGGCGCCTCAGGCCTGGGGCTCCCTAAGCCTAAGTGCTGGGGCGCCCCAGGCCTGGAGCTCCCAAAGCCTAAAGGCTGAGGCGCCTCAGGCTTAGGGCTCCCTAAGCCTAAGGGCTGGGGCGCCCCAGGCTTGCGGCTCCCAAAGCCAAAGGGCTGGGGCGCCGGGCCTGGTGCTCCCTAAGCCTAAGGGCTGGGGCGACACAGGCCTGGGGCTCCCTAAGCCTAAGGACTGGGGCGCCCCAGGACTGGGGTTCCCAAAGCCTAAGGGCTGGGGCGCCCCAGGCCTGGGCATCCCTAATACTAAGGGCTGGGGCGCCCCAGTCATGGGGTTCCCTAAGCCTAATTGCCGGGGCGCCCCAGGTCTGGGGCTCTCTAAGCCTAATGGTTGGGTTGACCCTAGCCTGGGGCTAGCTAAGCCTAAGGGCGGGGTTCCCTGTCCTGGGGCTCCCAAAGCCTAAGGGCTGGGGCGCCCCAGGCCTGGGGCTCCCAAAGTCTAAGGGCTGGGGCGACCCAGGCCTGGGGCACCCTAAGCCACAGAGCTGGGGCGCCCCAGGCCTGGGGCTCCCTAAGCCTAAGTGTGGGGTTCCCTGTCCTGGGGCTCCCAAAGCCTAAGGGCTGGGGTGCCCCAGGACTGGGGTTCCCAAAGCCTAAGGGCTGGGGCGCCCCAGGCCTGTGGCTCCCTAAGCCTAAGGGCTGGGGCACCCCAGGCCTAGGGATCCCTAAGCCTAATTGCTGGGGCGACCCAGGTCTGGGGCTTTCTAAGCCTAAGGGTTGGGGCGACCCAGGCCTGGGGCTCCCTAAGCCTAATTGCTGGGGCACCCCAGGTCTGGGGCTCAATAAGCCTAAGGGCTGGGGCGACCCTGGCCTGGGTCTCCCTAAGTCAAAGAGCTGCGGCTCACCAGGCCTGGGGCTCCCTACGCCGAATGGCGGGGGCGCCCCAGGCCTGGCGCTCCCAAAACCTATGGGCTTGGGCGTCCCTGGCCTGGGGCTCCCAAAGCCTACTGGCTGGGGCGCCCCAGGCCTGTGGCTCCCTAAGCCTAAGAGCTGGGGCGCCCCAGGCCTGGGGCTCCAAAAGCTTAAGGGTTGGCGCGCCGCAGGCCTGGGGCTCCCAAATCCTAAGGGCTGGGGCGCCACAGGCCTGGCGCTCCCAAAGCCTAAGGCCTGGGGCACCCCAGGACTGGAGTTCCCAAAGCCTAAAGGCTGGGGCGCCCCAGGCCTGGGGCTCCCAAATCCTAAGGCCTGGGGCGCCACAGGCCTGGCGCTCCCAAAGCCTAAGGGCTGGGGCGCCCCAGGCCTGGGGCTCCCTAAGCCTAAGGGTTGGGGCGCCCCAGGCCTGGGGCTCCCTAAACTTAAGGGCTGGGGCGCCCCAGGCCTGGGGCTCCCAAAGCCTAAGGGCTGAAGCGCCCCATGCCTGGGGTTCCAAAGCCTAAGGGCTGGGGCGCCACAGGCCTGGGGCTCCCAAAACCTATGGGTGGAGGCGCACCAGGCCTGGGGTTCCCTAAGACTAAGGTCTGGGACGACCCGGCCTCTGGCTCCCAAAACCTAAGGGCTGGGGCGCCCCAGGCCTAGGGCTCCCAAAACCTGTGGGCTGGGGCGTCCCAGTCCTGGTGCTCCAAAAGCCTAAGGCTTGGGCGCCACGGCATCGGGCTCCCAAAGCCTAACGGTTGTGGTGCCCATGCCAGGGGCTCCCTAAACATAAGGGCTGGGGCGTCCCAGGCCTGGCTCTCCCTAAGTCTAAGGGCTGGGTGCAAGAGGCCGGGGCCTCCCAAAGCTTAAGGGCTGGGGCGCCCCATGCCTGGGGTTCCAAAGCCTAAGGGTTGGGGCGCCGCAGACCTGGGGCTCCCAAAACCTATGGTCAGGGGCGTCCCAGGCCTCGGCCTCCCAAAGCCTAAGGGCTGAGGCGCCCCAGGCCTTGGGCTCCCAAAGCCTAAGGGCTGGGGCACACCAGGTCTGGGGCTCCCAAAGACTAAGGGCTGGGGCGACCCGGCCTCGGGCTCCCAAAATCTAAGGACTAGGGCGACCCAGGCCTGGGGCTCCCCAGCCTAAGGGCTGGGGAGCCCCAAGCCAGGGGCTCCCTAATCCTAAGGGCTGGGGCGCCCCAGGTCTGGGGCTCCCTAAGCGTTAGGGCTGGGGCGCCCCAGACCTGGGGCTCCCAAAGCCTAAGGGCTGGGGTACCCCAGGCCTGGGGCTAACTAGGACAAAGGGCTGGGGCACCCCAGACCTGGAGCTAACAAAGCCTAAGGACTGGGGCGTCACAGGCCTTGGGCTTCTTAAGCCTAAGGGCTGGGGCGCCCCAGGCCTGGGGCTCCCTAAGCCTAAGCGCTGGGGAGACCCAGGCCTGGGGCACCCTAAGACTAATGTCTGGGGCGCCCCAGGTCTGGCCATACCAAATACTGAGGGCTGGGATGCCCCAGGCCTTGGGCTCCCTAAGCCTAATTGCTGGGGGGCCCCAGGTCTGGGGCTCTCTAAGCCTAAGGGCTGGGGCGACCCTGGGCTGGCGCTCCCTAAGCCTAAGGGCTGGGGCCCCCCAGGCCTGGGGCTCCCAAAGCCTAAGGGATGGGGCGCCCCAAGCCTGGGGGTCCCAAAGCCTAAGGGCTGGGGCGCCCCAGGTCTGGGGCTCCCAAAGACTAAGGGTTGGGGTGACCCGGCCTCGGGCTCCCAAAGTATAAGGGCTAGGGCGAACGAAGCCTGGGGCTAACTAAGCCTAAGGGCTGGGGCGCCCCAGACCTGGGGCTATCAAAGCCTAAGGGCTGAGGCGCCCCAGGCCTGGGGCTCCCAAAGCCTAAGGGCTGGTGCGCCCCAGGTCTGGGGCTCCCAAAGACTAAGGGCTGGGGCGTCCCAAGCCTTGGGCTTCTTAAGTCTAAAGGCTGGGGAGCCCCAGGCCTGGGGCTCCCTAAGCCTAAGGGCTGGGGGGCCCAAGGCCAGGGTCTCCCAAAGACTAAGAGCTGGGGCGACCCAAGCCTGGGTCTCCCAAAGCCTAAGGGCTGGGTGCCCCAGGCCTGTGGCTCCCTAAGGCTAAGGGTTGGGGCGCCCCAGGCCATGGGCTCCCTAAGTCTAAGAGTTGGGCTCACTTGGCCTGGGGCTCCCTAAGCCTAAGGGCTGGGGTGCCCCAGGCCTGGGGCTCCCTAAGCCTAAGGGCTGGGCGCCCCAGGCCTGGGGCTCCCAAAGTCTAAGAGTTGGGCTCACTTGGCCTGGGGCTCCCTAAGCCTAAGGGCTGGGGTGCCCCAGGCCTGGGGCTCCCTAAGCCTAAGGGCTGGGGCAACCCAGGTCTGGGGCTCCCTAAGCCTAATGGCTGGAGCGCCCCAAGTCTGGGCATACAAAATACTGAGGGCTGGAGTGCCCCAAGCCTGGAGCTCCCAAAGCCTAAGGGCTAGGCGCCCCAGGCAGGGGCTCCCAAAGTCTAAGAACTGGGGCTCACCAGGCCTTGGGCTCCCTAAGCCTAAGGATTGGGGCGCCCCAGACCTGGGGCTCCCTAAGCCTAAGGGCCGGCGAGACCCTAGCCTGGCGCTCCCTAAGCCTAATTGCTGGGGCGCCCCAGGTCTGGGGATCTCTAAGCCTAAGGGCTGGGGTACTCCAGGCCTGGGGCTGTCAAAGCCTAAGGGCTGGGGCACCCCAAGCTTGGGGCTCCCAAAACCTAAGGGCTGGGGTGACCCAGGCCTGGGACTCCCTAAAACTAAGGGCTGGGGCGCCCCAGACCTGGGGCTCCCTAAGCCTAAGGACCGGGGAGACCCTGGCCTGGCACTCCCTAAGCCTAATTGCTGGGGCGCCCCAGGCCTGGGGATCTCTAAGCCTAAGGGCTGCGGTTCTCCAGGCCTGGGGCTCCCAAAGCCTAAGGGCTGGGGCACCCCAGGCTTGGGTCTCCCAAAGCCTAATTGCTGGGGCGCCCCAGGCCTGGGGATCTCTAAGCGCAAGGGCTGGGGTTCTCCAGGCCTGGGGCTCCCAAAGCCTAAGGGCGGGGGCACCCCAGGCTTGGGGCTCCCAAAGCCTATGGGCTGGGGCGACCCAGGCCTGGGGCTCCCTAAAACTAAGGGCTGGGGCGCTTCAGGCCTGGGCATCCCTAATCCTAAGTGCTGGGGCGCCCCAGGCCTGGGGCTCCCTAAGCCTAATTGCTGGGGTGCCCCAAGTCTGGGGCTCTCTAAGCCTAAGGCTTGGGCGACCCTAGCCTGGGGCTCCCTAAGCCTAAGGGCTGGGGCGCCCCCGGCCTGGGGCTCCCAAAGCCTAAGGGCTGGTGCGCCCCAGGCCAGGGGCTCCCAAAGCATAAGGGCGTGGGCGCCCCAGGCCTGGGGATCCCTAAGTCTAATGGCTGGGGCGCCCCAATTTGGGAATCCCTAAGCCTAATTGCTGGGGCACCGCATGTCTGGGGCTCTCTAAGTCTAAGGGCTGGGGCGCCCCAGGCCTGGGGCTCCCTAAGCCTAAGTGCTGGGGCGCCTCAGGCCAGGGGCTCCCTAAGTCTAAGAGCTGGGGCTCACCAGGCCAGGGACTCCCAAAGCCTAAGGGCTGGGGCGCCCCAGGCCTGGGGCTCCAAAAGCCCAAGGGCTGAGGCGTCCCAGGCCTGGGGCAACCTAAGCCTAAGGGCTGGGGCGCCCCAGGCCTTGGGCTCCCAAAGCCTAAGGGCTGGGGCACACCAGGTCTGGGGCTCCCAAAGACTAAGGGCTGGGGCGACCCGGCCTCGGGCTCCCAAAATCTAAGGACTAGGGCGACCCAGGCCTGGGGCTCCCCAGCCTAAGGGCTGGGGAGCCCCAAGCCAGGGGCTCCCTAATCCTAAGGGCTGGGGCGCCCCAGGTCTGGGGCTCCCTAAGCGTTAGGGCTGGGGCACCCAGACCTGGGGCTCCCAAAGCCTAAGGGCTGGGGTACCCCAGGCCTGGGGCTAACTAGGACAAAGGGCTGGGGCACCCCAGACCTGGAGCTAACAAAGCCTAAGGACTGGGGCGTCACAGGCCTTGGGCTTCTTAAGCCTAAGGGCTGGGGCGCCCCAGGCCTGGGGCTCCCTAAGCCTAAGCGCTGGGGAGACCCAGGCCTGGGGCACCCTAAGACTAATGTCTGGGGCGCCCCAGGTCTGGCCATACCAAATACTGAGGGCTGGGATGCCCCAGGCCTTGGGCTCCCTAAGCCTAATTGCTGGGGGGCCCCAGGTCTGGGGCTCTCTAAGCCTAAGGGCTGGGGCGACCCTGGGCTGGCGCTCCCTAAGCCTAAGGGCTGGGGCCCCCCAGGCCTGGGGCTCCCAAAGCCTAAGGGATGGGGCGCCCCAAGCCTGGGGGTCCCAAAGCCTAAGGGCTGGGGCGCCCCAGGTCTGGGGCTCCCAAAGACTAAGGGTTGGGGTGACCCGGCCTCGGGCTCCCAAAGTATAAGGGCTAGGGCGAACGAAGCCTGGGGCTAACTAAGCCTAAGGGCTGGGGCGCCCCAGACCTGGGGCTATCAAAGCCTAAGGGCTGAGGCGCCCCAGGCCTGGGGCTCCCAAAGCCTAAGGGCTGGTGCGCCCCAGGTCTGGGGCTCCCAAAGACTAAGGGCTGGGGCGTCCCAAGCCTTGGGCTTCTTAAGTCTAAAGGCTGGGGAGCCCCAGGCCTGGGGCTCCCTAAGCCTAAGGGCTGGGGCGCCCAAGGCCAGGGTCTCCCAAAGACTAAGAGCTGGGGCGACCCAAGCCTGGGTCTCCCAAAGCCTAAGGGCTGGGTGCCCCAGGCCTGTGGCTCCCTAAGGCTAAGGGTTGGGGCGCCCCAGGCCATGGGCTCCCTAAGTCTAAGAGTTGGGCTCACTTGGCCTGGGGCTCCCTAAGCCTAAGGGCTGGGGTGCCCCAGGCCTGGGGCTCCCTAAGCCTAAGGGCTGGGCGCCCCAGGCCTGGGGCTCCCAAAGTCTAAGAGTTGGGCTCACTTGGCCTGGGGCTCCCTAAGCCTAAGGGCTGGGGTGCCCCAGGCCTGGGGCTCCCTAAGCCTAAGGGCTGGGGCAACCCAGGTCTGGGGCTCCCTAAGCCTAATGGCTGGAGCGCCCCAAGTCTGGGCATACAAAATACTGAGGGCTGGAGTGCCCCAAGCCTGGAGCTCCCAAAGCCTAAGGGCTAGGCGCCCCAGGCAGGGGCTCCCAAAGTCTAAGAACTGGGGCTCACCAGGCCTTGGGCTCCCTAAGCCTAAGGATTGGGGCGCCCCAGACCTGGGGCTCCCTAAGCCTAAGGGCCGGCGAGACCCTAGCCTGGCGCTCCCTAAGCCTAATTGCTGGGGCGCCCCAGGTCTGGGGATCTCTAAGCCTAAGGGCTGGGGTACTCCAGGCCTGGGGCTGTCAAAGCCTAAGGGCTGGGGCACCCCAAGCTTGGGGCTCCCAAAACCTAAGGGCTGGGGTGACCCAGGCCTGGGACTCCCTAAAACTAAGGGCTGGGGCGCCCCAGACCTGGGGCTCCCTAAGCCTAAGGACCGGGGAGACCCTGGCCTGGCACTCCCTAAGCCTAATTGCTGGGGCGCCCCAGGCCTGGGGATCTCTAAGCCTAAGGGCTGCGGTTCTCCAGGCCTGGGGCTCCCAAAGCCTAAGGGCTGGGGCACCCCAGGCTTGGGGCTCCCAAAGCCTAATTGCTGGGGCGCCCCAGGCCTGGGGATCTCTAAGCGCAAGGGCTGGGGTTCTCCAGGCCTGGGGCTCCCAAAGCCTAAGGGCTGGGGCACCCCAGGCTTGGGGCTCCCAAAGCCTATGGGCTGGGGCGACCCAGGCCTGGGGCTCCCTAAAACTAAGGGCTGGGGCGCCCCAGGCCTGGGGATCCCTAAACCTAAGGGCTGGGGCGCTTCAGGCCTGGGCATCCCTAATCCTAAGTGCTGGGGCGCCCCAGGCCTGGGGCTCCCTAAGCCTAATTGCTGGGGTGCCCCAAGTCTGGGGCTCTCTAAGCCTAAGGCTTGGGCGACCCTAGCCTGGGGCTCCCTAAGCCTAAGGGCTGGGGCGCCCCCGGCCTGGGGCTCCCAAAGCCTAAGGGCTGGTGCGCCCCAGGCCAGGGGCTCCCAAAGCATAAGGGCGTGGGCGCCCCAGGCCTGGGGATCCCTAAGTCTAATGGCTGGGGCGCCCCAATTTGGGAATCCCTAAGCCTAATTGCTGGGGCACCGCATGTCTGGGGCTCTCTAAGTCTAAGGGCTGGGGCGCCCCAGGCCTGGGGCTCCCTAAGCCTAAGTGCTGGGGCGCCTCAGGCCAGGGGCTCCCTAAGTCTAAGAGCTGGGGCTCACCAGGCCAGGGACTCCCAAAGCCTAAGGGCTGGGGCGCCCCAGGCCTGGGGCTCCAAAAGCCCAAGGGCTGAGGCGTCCCAGGCCTGGGGCAACCTAAGCCTAAGGGCTGGGGCGCCCGAGGCCTAGGGCTCCCTAAGGTTAAGGGCTGGGGCGCCCCAGACCTAGGGCTCCCAAAGCCTAAGGGCTGGGGCGCCCCATGCCTGGTATTCCAAAGCCTAAGGGCTGGGGCGCCGCAGGCCTGGGGCTCCCAAAACCTATGGGCTGGTGCGTCCCAGGCCTGGGGCTCCCAAAGCCTAAGCGCTGAGGCGCCCCAGGCCTGGGGCTCCCAAAGTCTAAGGGCTGGGGCGCCCCAGGTCCGGGCTCTCAAAGACTAAGGGCTGGGGTGACCCGACCTCGGCCTCCCAAAGTCTAAGGGCTAGGGCGACCCAGGCCTGGGGCTAACTAAGCCTAAGGGCTGGGGCTCCCAAGACCAGGGGCTATCAAAGCCTAAGGGCTGGGGCGTCCCAGGCCTTGGGCTTCTTAAGTCTAAGGGCTGGGGAGCCCCAGGCCTGGGGCTCTCTAAGCCTAAGGGCAGGGGCGCCCAAGTTCAGGGGCGCCCAAGACTAAGAGTTGGGGCGACCCAAGCCTGGGGCTCCCAAATCCTAAGGGCTGGGTGCCCCAGGCCTGGGGCTCCCTAAGCCTAAGGGTTGGGGCACACTAGACCTGGCGCACCCAAAGCCTAAGGGCTGGGACGCCCCAGGCCTGGGTCTCCCAAAGCCTAAGGGCTGTGGCACCCCAGGGCTGGGGCTCCCTAAGATTAAGGGCTGGGGCTACCCAGGCCTGGGGCACCCTAAGCCTAATGGCTGGGGCGCCCCAGGTCTGGGGCTCCCTAAATTTAAGAGCTGGGGATCACCAGGCCTGGGGCTCCCTAAGCCTAAGGGCTGGGGAGCCCCAGGCCTGGGTCTCCCAAAGCCTAAGGGCTGGGCGTCCCAGGCCTGGGGTTCCCAAAGTCTAAGAGCTGGGGCTAACCTGGCCTGGGATCCCTAAGCCTAAATGCTGGGGCGCCCCAGGCCTGGGGCTCCCTAAGCCTAAGGGCCGGGGCGACCCTGGCCTGGTGCACCCTAAGCCTAATTGCTGGGGCGCCCCAGGTCTGAGGATCTCAAAGCCTAAGGGCTGGGGCGCCCCAGGTCTGGGGCTCCTATAGCCTAAAGGCTGGGGCGCCCCAGGCTAGGGGCTCCCATAGACTAAGGGCTGGGGCGACCCAGGCCTGGGGCTCACTAATACTAAGGGCTGGGGAGCCCCAGGCTTGGGGCTCACTAAGCCTAAGGACTGGGGCGCCCCAGCACTGGGATTCCCAATGCCTAAGGGTTGGGGCGCCCCAGGCATGGGCATCCGTAATCCTAAGGGCTGGGGCGCCCCAGGCCTGGGGCTCCCTAAGCCTAATTGCTGGGGTGCCCCAATCTGGGGTTTTCTCAGCCTAAGGGCTTGGGCGCCCCCGGCCTGGGGCTCCCAAAGCCTAAGGGCTGGGGCGCCCCAGGCCAGGGGCTTCCAAAGCCTAAAGGCTGGGGCGCCTCAGGCCTGGGGCTCCCTAAGCCAAAGGGCTGGGGCGCTCCAAGCTTGCGGCTCCCAAATCCAAAGGGCTCGGGCGACGGGCCTGGGGCTCCCTAAGCCTAAGGGCTGGGGCGACACAGGACTGGGGCTCCCTAAGCCTAAGGACTGGGGCGCCCCAGGACTGGGGTTCCCAAAGCCTAAGGGATGGGTGCCCCAGGCTTGCGGCTCCCAAAGCCAAAGGGCTGGGGCGACGGGCCTGGGGCTCCCTAAGCCTAAGGGCTGGGGCGACACAGGCCTGGGGCTCCCTAAGCCTAAGGACTGGGGCGCCCCAGGACTGGGGTTCCCAAAGCCTAAGGGTTGCGGCGCCCCAGGGCTGGGCATCCCTAATCTTAAGGGCTGGGGCGCCCCAGGCATGGGCTCCCTAAGCCTAATTGCTGGTGCGCCCCAGGTCTGGGGCTCTCTAAGCCTAATGGTTGGGGAGACCCTAGCCTGGGGTTCCCTAAGCCTAAGGGCGGGATTCCCTGTCCTGGGGCTCCCAAAGCCTAAGGGCTGGGGCGCCCCAGGCCTGGGGCTCCCAAAGTCTAAGGGCTGGGGTGACCCAGGCCTGGGGCACCCTAAGCCGCAGAGTTGGGGCGCCCCAGGCCTGGGGCTCCCTAACCCTATGGGTGGGGGCGCCCCAGGCCTGGGGCTCCTAAAACCTAAGGGCTGGGGAGACCCAGGCCTGGGTCTCCCTCAGCCTAAGGGCTTGAGCGCCACAGGCCTGTGTCTCCCTAAGCCTAAGGGCTGGAGCGCCACAGGCCTGGGGTTCCCTAAGCCTAAGGGCTGGGGCGCCCCAGGACTTGGGTTCCCAAAGCCTAAGGGCTGGGTCGCCCCAGGCCTGGGGCTCCCTAAGCCTAATTGCTGGGGCGACCCAGGTCTGGGGCTTTCTAAGCCTAAGGCTTGGGGCGACCCAGGCCTGGGGCTCCCTAAGCCTAATTGCTGGGGCGCCCCAGGTCTGGGGCTCAATAAGCCTAAGGGCTGGGGCGACCCTGGCCTGGGGCTCCCTAAGTCAAAGAGCTGCGGCTCACCAGGCCTGGGGCTCCCTACGCCGAATGGCGGGGGCGCCCCAGGCCTGGCGCTCCCAAAACCTATGGGCTTGGGAGTCCCTGGCCTGAGGCTCCCAAAGCCTAATGGCTGGGGCACCCCAGGCCAGGGGCTCCCTAAGCCTAAGGGCTGGGGCGCCCCAGGTCTGGGGCTACATAAGCCCAAGGGCTGACGCGCCCCAGGACCAGGGCTAACTAAGCCTAAGGAATGGGCGCCCCAGATCTGGGGCTACCTATGGCTAAAGGATGGGGCGACCCAGGGTTGGGGCGTCCCAGGTCTGGGGCTGCCTAAGCCTAAGGGCTGTGGCGCCCCGGGCTTGGGGCACCCTAAGCCTAAGGGCTGGGGCGCCCCAGGCCTTGGGCTCCCACAGCCTTAGGACTGGGGTGCCCCATGCCAGGGGCTCTCTAAGCCTTAGGGCTGGGGCGCCCCAGGCCTGAGGCTCCCTAAGTCTAAGGGCTGGGGCGCCCTAGGCCTGGGTTTCCCAAAGACTAAGGGCTGGGGCGCCCCAGGACCAGGGCTAACTTAGCCTAAGGAATGGGCGCCCCAGGTCTGGGGCTCCCTATGGCTAAAGGCTGGGGCGACCCAGGGCTGGGGCGTCCCAGGTCTGGGGCTGCCTAAGCCTAAGGGCTGTGGCGCCCCGGGCTTGGGGCACCCTAAGCCTAAGGGCTGGGGCACCCCAGGATGGGGCTGCCTAAGCTTAAGGGCTGGGGCGCCCCAGGCCAGGAGATCCCAAAGACTAAGGGCTGGGTCGCCCCAGCCCTGGGGTTCCCAAAGCCTAAGGGCTGGGGCGTCCCAGGCCTGGGGCTCCCAAAGCCTAAGGGATTGGGCACCCAAGGCCTGGGGCTCCCTAAGCCTAAGGGCTGGGGCGCCTCAGGTCTCGGGATCCCTAAGCCTAAGTGCTGGGGCGCCCCAGGCCTGGAGCTCCCAAAGCCTAAAGGCTGGGGTGCCTCAGTCCTCGGGCTCCCTAAGCCTAAGGGCCGGGGCGACACAGGCCTGAGGCTCCCTAAGTCTAAGACTGGGGCGCCCCAGACTGGGGTTCCCAAAGCCTAAGGGCTGGGGCGCCCCAGGCCAGGGGCTCCCTAAGCCTAATTGCTGGGGCGACCCTGGCCTGAAGCTCCCTAAGCCTAAGGGCTGGGGCGCCCCAGGCCTGGGGCTCCCAAATCCTAAGGGCTGGGGCGCCCCAGGCCTGGGGCTCCCAAAGCCTAAGGGCTGAGGCGCCTGATGCCTGGGGCTCCCAAAGCCTAAGGGCTGAGGCGTCCTAGGCCTGGGGCTCCCTAAGCCTAAGTGCTGGGGCGCCCCAGGCATGGGGCTCCCTTAGCCTAAGTGCTGGGGCACCCGGGGCCAGGGGCTACCTATGTCTAAGACCTAGGGCTCACCAGGCCTGGGGCTCCCTACGCCTAAGGGTGGGGGCGCCCTTGCCTGGGGCTACCAAAGCCTAAGGGCTGGGGCGCACCAGGCCTGGGGCTCCCGAAGTCTACGGGCTGGGGCGCCCCAGGCCTGGGGCAACCTAAGCCGCAGAGATGGGGCGCCCCAGGCCTGGGGCTCCCTAAGCCTAAGGGTTGGGGCGCCCCAGGCCTGGGGCTCCCAAAGCCTAAGGGCTGGGGCGACACAGGCCTGGGGCTCCCTAAGCCTAAGGGCTGGAGCGCCACAGGCCTGGGGTTCCCTAAGCTTAAAGGCTGGGGCGCCCCTGGACTGGGGTTCCCAAAGCCTAAGGGCTGGGGTGCTCCAGGCCTGGGCATCCCTAATCCTATGGGCTGGGGCACCCCAGGCCTGGGGCTCCCTAAGCCTAATTGCTGGGGCACCACAGGTCTGTGGCTTTCTAAGCCAAAGGGCTGGGGCGACCCAGGCCTGGGACTCCCTAAGCCTAATTGCTGGGTTGCCCCAGGTCTGGGGCTCACTAAGCCTAAGGGCTGGGGCGACCCTGGTCTGGGGCTCCCTAAGTCTAAGAGTTGGGGCTCACCAGGCCTGGGGCTCACTACGCCTAATGGCGGGGGCGCCCCAGGCCTGGCGCTCCCAAAACCTATGGGCTTGGGCATCCCTTGCCTGGGGCTCCCAAAGCCTAAGGGCTGCGGCGCCACAGGCCTGGCGCTCCCAAAGCCTAAGGGCTGGGGCGCCCCAGGCCTGGGGCTCCCAAAGTCTAAGGGCTGGGTCGCCCCAGGCCTGGGGCACCCTAAGCCGCAGAGCTGGGGCGCCCCAGGCCTGGGACTCCCTAACCCTAAGGGTGGGGGCGCCCCAGGCCTGGGGCTCCTAAAACCTAAGGGCTGGGGAGACCCAGGCCTGGGTCTCCCTCAGCCTAAGGGCTTGAGCGCCACAGGCCTGGGTCTCCCTAAGCCTAAGGGCTGGAGCGCCACAGGCCTGGGGTTCCCTAAGCCTTAGGGCTGGGTCGCCCCAGGCCTGGGCATCCCTAATCCTAAGGGTTGGTGCACCCCAGGCCTGGGGCTCCCTAAGCCTAATTGCTGGGGCGACCCAGGTCTGGGGCTTTCTAAGCCTAAGGGTTGGGGCGACCCAGGCCTGGGGCTCCCTAAGCCTAATTGCTGGGGCGCCCCAGGTCTGGGGCTCAATAAGCTTAAGGGCTGGGGCGACCCTGGCCTGGGGCTCCCTAAGTCAAAGAGCTGCGGCTCACCAGGGCTGGGGCTCCCTACGCCGAATGGCGGGGGCGCCCTAGGCCTGGCGCTCCCAAAACCAATGGGCTTGGGCGTCCCTGGCCTGAGGCTCCCAAAGCCTAATGGCTGGGGCGCCCCAGCCCAGGGGCTCCCTAAGCCTAAGGGCTGGGGCGCCCCAGGTCTGGGGCTACATAAGCCCAAGGGCTGGCGCGCCCCAGGCCTGGGGCTCCCAAAGCCTAAGTGCTGGGGCGCCCAAGGCCTTGGGATCCCAAAGCCCAAGGGCTGGAGCGCCCCAGGCCTGGGGCTCCCAAGCTTAAGTGCTGGGGCACCCCAGGCCTGGGGCTCCCTAAGCCTAAGGGCTGGGACGCCCCAGGCCTTGGGCTCCCAAGCTTAAGAGCTGGGGCGCCCCAGGCCTGGGGCTAAATAAGACTAAGGGCTGGGGCGCCCCAGTCCTGGGGCTCCCAAAGCCTAAGGGCTGGGGTGCCCCAGGCTTTGGGCTCCCAAAGCCTAAGGGCTGGGATGCCACAGGCCTGGGGCTCCCAAGCTTAAGAGCTGGGGCGCCCCAGGCCTGGGGCTCCCTAAGCCTAAGGGCTGGGGCGCCCCAGGCCTTGGGCTCCCACAGCCTTAGGACTGGGGTGCCCCATGCCAGGGGCTCTCTAAGCCTTAGGGCTGGGGCGCCCCAGGCTTGAGGCTCCCTAAGCCTAAGGGCTGGGGCGCCCTAGACCTGGGTCTCCCAAAGACTAAGGGCTGGGGCGCCCCAGGACCAGGGCTAACTAAGCCTAAGGAATGGGCGCCCCAGGTCTGGGGCTCCCTATGGCTAAAGGCTGGGGCGACCCAGGGTTGGGGCGTCCCAGGTCTGGGGCTGCCTAAGCCTAAGGGCTGTGGCGCCCCGGGCCTGGGGCACCCTAAGCCTAAGGGCTGGGGCGCCCCAGGCCCTGGGCTCCCACAGCCTTAGGACTGGGGTGCCCCATGCCAGGGGCTCTCTAAGCCTTAGGGCTGGGGCGCCCCAGGCCTGAGGCTCCCTAAGCCTAAGGGCTGGGGCGCCCTAGGCCTGGGTCTCCCAAAGACTAAGGGCTGGGGCGCCCCAGGACCAGGGCTAACTAAGCCTAAGGAATGGGCGCCCCAGGTCTGGGGCTCCCTATGGCTAAAGGCTGGGGCGACCCAGGGCTGGGGCGTCCCAGGTCTGGGGCTGCCTAAGCCTAAGGGCTGTGGCGCCCCGGGCTTGGGGCACCCTAAGCCTAAGGGCTGGGGCGCCCCAGGATGGGGCTGCCTAAGCTTAAGGGCTGGGGCGCCCCAGGCCTTGGGCTCCCACAGCCTTAGGACTGGGGTGCCCCATGCCAGGGGCTCTCTAAGCCTTAGGGCTGGGGCGCCCCAGGCCTGAGGCTCCCTAAGTCTAAGGGCTGGGGCGCCCTAGGCCTGGGTCTCCCAAAGACTAAGGGCTGGGGCGCCCCAGGACCAGGGCTAACTTAGCCTAAGGAATGGGCGCCCCAGGTCTGGGGCTCCCTATGGCTAAAGGCTGGGGCGACCCAGGGCTGGGGCGTCCCAGGTCTGGGGCTGCCTAAGCCTAAGGGCTGTGGCGCCCCGGGCTTGGGGCACCCTAAGCCTAAGGGCTGGGGCGCCCCAGGATGGGGCTGCCTAAGCTTAAGGGCTGGGGCGCCCCAGGCCAGGAGATCCCAAAGACTAAGGGCTGGGTCGCCCCAGCCCTGGGGTTCCCAAAGCCTAAGGGCTGGGGCGTCCCAGGCCTGGGGCTCCCAAAGCCTAAGGGATTGGGCACCCAAAGCCTGGGGCTCCCTAAGCCTAAGGGCTGGGGCGCCTCAGGTCTCGGGATCCCTAAGCCTAAGTGCTGGGGCGCCCCAGGCCTGGAGCTCCCAAAGCCTAAAGGCTGGGGCGCCTCAGTCCTCGGGCTCCCTAAGCCTAAGGGCCGGGGCGACACAGGCCTGAGGCTCCCTAAGTCTAAGACTGGGGCGCCCCAGACTGGGGTTCCCAAAGCCTAAGGGCTGGGGCGCCCCAGGCCAGGGGCTCCCTAAGCCTAATTGCTGGGGCGACCCTGGCCTGAAGCTCCCTAAGCCTAAGGGCTGGGGCGCCCCAGGCCTGGGGCTCCCAAATCCTAAGGGCTGGGGCGCCCCAGGCCTGGGGCTCCCAAAGCCTAAGGGCTGAGGCGCCTGATGCCTGGGGCTCCCAAAACCTAAGGGCTGAGGCGTCCTAGGCCTGGGGCTCCCTAAGCCTAAGTGCTGGGGCGCCCCAGGCATGGGGCTCCCTTAGCCTAAGTGCTGGGGCACCCGGGGCCAGGGGCTACCTATGTCTAAGACCTAGGGCTCACCAGGCCTGGGGTTCCCTACGCCTAAGGGTGGGGGCGCCCTTGCCTGGGGCTACCAAAGCCTAAGGGCTGGGGCGCACCAGGCCTGGGGCTCCCAAAGTCTACGGGCTGGGGCGCCCCAGGCCTGGGGCAACCTAAGCCGCAGAGATGGGGCGCCCCAGGCCTGGGGCTCCCTAAGCCTAAGGGTTGGGGCGCCCCATGCCTGGGGCTCCCAAAGCCTAAGGGCTGGGGCGACCCAGGCCTGGGGCTCCCTAAGCCTAAGGGCTGGAGCGCCACAGGCCTGGGGTTCCCTAAGCTTAAAGGCTGGGGCGCCCCTGGACTGGGGTTCCCAAAGCCTAAGGGCTGGGGTGCTCCAGGCCTGGGCATCCCTAATCCTATGGGCTGGGGCACCCCAGGCCTGGGGCTCCCTAAGCCTAATTGCTGGGGCACCACAGGTCTGTGGCTTTCTAAGCCAAAGGGCTGGGGCGACCCAGGCCTGGGACTCCCTAAGCCTAATTGCTGGGTTGCCCCAGGTCTGGGGCTCACTAAGCCTAAGGGCTGGGGCGACCCTGGTCTGGGGCTCCCTAAGTCTAAGAGTTGGGGCTCACCAGGCCTGGGGCTCACTACGCCTAATGGCGGGGGCGCCCCAGGCCTGGCGCTCCCAAAACCTATGGGCTTGGGCATCCCTTGCCTGGGGCTCCCAAAGCCTAAGGGCTGCGGCGCCACAGGCCTGGCGCTCCCAAAGCCTAAGGGCTGGGGCGCCCCAGGCCTGGGGCTCCCAAAGTCTAAGGGCTGGGTCGCCCCAGGCCTGGGGCACCCTAAGCCGCAGAGCTGGGGCGCCCCAGGCCTGGGACTCCCTAACCCTAAGGGTGGGGGCGCCCCAGGCCTGGGGCTCCTAAAACCTAAGGGCTGGGGAGACCCAGGCCTGGGTCTCCCTCAGCCTAAGGGCTTGAGCGCCACAGGCCTGGGTCTCCCTAAGCCTAAGGGCTGGAGCGCCACAGGCCTGGGGTTCCCTAAGCCTTAGGGCTGGGTCGCCCCAGGCCTGGGCATCCCTAATCCTAAGGGTTGGTGCACCCCAGGCCTGGGGCTCCCTAAGCCTAATTGCTGGGGCGACCCAGGTCTGGGGCTTTCTAAGCCTAAGGGTTGGGGCGACCCAGGCCTGGGGCTCCCTAAGCCTAATTGTTGGGGCGCCCCAGGTCTGGGGCTCAATAAGCCTAAGGGCTGGGGCGACCCTGGCCTGGGGCTCCCTAAGTCAAAGAGCTGCGGCTCACCAGGGCTGGGGCTCCCTACGCCGAATGGCGGGGGCGCCCTAGGCCTGGCGCTCCCAAAACCAATGGGCTTGGGCGTCCCTGGCCTGAGGCTCCCAAAGCCTAATGGCTGGGGCGCCCCAGCCCAGGGGCTCCCTAAGCCTAAGGGCTGGGGCGCCCCAGGTCTGGGGCTACATAAGCCCAAGGGCTGGCGCGCCCCAGGCCTGGGGCTCCCAAAGCCTAAGTGCTGGGGCGCCCAAGGCCTTGGGATCCCAAAGCCCAAGGGCTGGAGCGCCCCAGGCCTGGGGCTCCCAAGCTTAAGTGCTGGGGCACCCCAGGCCTGGGGCTCCCTAAGCCTAAGGGCTGGGACGCCCCAGGCCTTGGGCTCCCAAGCTTAAGAGCTGGGGCGCCCCAGGCCTGGGGCTAAATAAGACTAAGGGCTGGGGCGCCCCAGTCCTGGGGCTCCCAAAGCCTAAGGGCTGGGGTGCCCCAGGCTTTGGGCTCCCAAAGCCTAAGGGCTGGGATGCCACAGGCCTGGGGCTCCCAAGCTTAAGAGCTGGGGCGCCCCAGGCCTGGGGCTCCCTAAGCCTAAGGGCTGGGGCGCCCCAGGCCTTGGGCTCCCACAGCCTTAGGACTGGGGTGCCCCATGCCAGGGGCTCTCTAAGCCTTAGGGCTGGGGCGCCCCAGGCTTGAGGCTCCCTAAGCCTAAGGGCTGGGGCGCCCTAGACCTGGGTCTCCCAAAGACTAAGGGCTGGGGCGCCCCAGGACCAGGGCTAACTAAGCCTAAGGAATGGGCGCCCCAGGTCTGGGGCTCCCTATGGCTAAAGGCTGTGGCGACCCAGGGTTGGGGCGTCCCAGGTCTGGGGCTGCCTAAGCCTAAGGGCTGTGGCGCCCCGGGCCTGGGGCACCCTAAGCCTAAGGGCTGGGGCGCCCCAGGCCCTGGGCTCCCACAGCCTTAGGACTGGGGTGCCCCATGCCAGGGGCTCTCTAAGCCTTAGGGCTGGGGCGCCCCAGGCCTGAGGCTCCCTAAGCCTAAGGGCTGGGGCGCCCTAGGCCTGGGTCTCCCAAAGACTAAGGGCTGGGGCGCCCCAGGACCAGGGCTAACTAAGCCTAAGGAATGGGCGCCCCAGGTCTGGGGCTCCCTATGGCTAAAGGCTGGGGCGACCCAGGGCTGGGGCGTCCCAGGTCTGGGGCTGCCTAAGCCTAAGGGCTGTGGCGCCCCGGGCTTGGGGCACCCTAAGCCTAAGGGCTGGGGCGCCCCAGGATGGGGCTGCCTAAGCTTAAGGGCTGTGGCGCCCCAGGCCAGGAGATCCCAGACTAAGGGCTGGGTCGCCCTAGCCCTGGGGTTCCCAAAGCCTAAGGGCTGGGGCGTCCCAGGCCTGGGGCTCCCAAAGCCTAAGGGATTGGGCGCCCCAGGCCTGGGGCTCCCTAAGCCTAAGGTCTGGGGCGCCTCAGGCCTCGGGATCCCTAAGCCTAAGTGCTGGGGCACCCCAGGCCTGGAGCTCCCAAAGCCTAAAGGCTGGGGCGCCTCAGTCCTCGGGCTCCCTAAGCCTAAGGGCCGGGGCGACACAGGCCTGAGGCTCCCTAAGTCTAAGACTGGGGCGCCCCAGACTGGGGTTCCCAAAGACTAAGGGCTGGGGCGCACCAGGCCTGGGGCTCCCAAAGTCTACGGGCTGGGGCGCCCCAGGCCTGGGGCTCCCTAAGCCTAAGGGTTGGGGCGCCCCAGGCCTGGGGCTCCCTAAGCCTAAGGGTTGGGGCGCCCCAGGCCTGGGGCTCCCAAAGCCTAAGGGCTGGGGCGACCCAGGCCAGGGGCACCCTAAGCCTAAGGGCTGGAGCGCCACAGGCCTGGGGTTCCCTAAGCTTAAAGGCTGGGGCGCCCCTGGACTGGGGTTCCCAAAACCTAAGGGCTGGGGTGCTCCAGGCCTGGGCATCCCTAATCCTATGGGCTGGGGCACCCCAGGCCTGGGGCTCCCTAAGCCTAAGGGCTGGGGCACCCCAGGACCAGGGCTAACTAACCCTAAGGAATGGGCGCCCCAGGTCTGGGGCTCCCTATGGCTAAAGGCTGGTGCGACCCAGGGTTGGGGCGTCCCAGGTCTGGGGCTGCCTAAGCCTAAGGGCTGTGGCGCCCCGGGCCTGGGGCATCCTAAGCCTAAGGGCTGGGGCGCCCCAGGCCTTGGGCTCCCACAGCCTTAGGACTGGGGTGCCCCATGCCAGGGGCTCTCTAAGCCTTAGGGCTGGGGCGCCCCAGGCCTGAGGCTCCCTAAGCCTAAGGGCTGGGGCGCCCTAGGCCTGGGTCTCCCAAAGACTAAGGGCTGGGGCGCCTCAGGACCAGGGCTAACAAAGCCTAAGGAATGGGCGCCCCAGGTCTGGGGCTACCTATGGCGAAAGGCTGGGGTGACCCAGGGCTGGGGCGTCCCAGGTCTGGGGCTGCCTAAGCCTAAGGGCTGTGGCGCCCCGGGCTTGGGGCACCCTAAGCCTAAGGGCTGGGGCGCCCCAGGATGGGGCTGCCTAAGCTTAAGGGCTGGGGCGCCCCAGGCCAGGAGATCCCAAAGACTAAGGGCTGGGTCGCCCCAGCCCTGGGGTTCCCAAAGCCTAAGGGCTGGGGCGTCCCAGGCCTGGGGCTCCCAAAGCCTAAGGGATTGGGCACCCAAGGCTTGGGGCTCCCTAAGCCTAAGGGCTGGGGCGCCTCAGGCCTCGGGATCCCTAAGCCTAAGTGCTGGGGCGCCCCAGGCCTGGAGCTCCCAAAGCCTAAAGGCTGGGGCGCCTCAGTCCTCGGGCTCCCTAAGCCTAAGGGCCGGGGCGACACAGGCCTGAGGCTCCCTAAGTCTAAGACTGGGGCGCCCCAGACTGGGGTTCCCAAAGCCTAAGGGCTGGGGCGCCCCAGGCCAGGGGCTCCCTAAGCCTAATTGCTGGGGAGACCCTGGCCTGAGGCTCCCTAAGCCTAAGGGCTGGGGCGCCCCAGGCCTGGGGCTCCCAAATCCTAAGGGCTGGGGCGCCCCAGGCCTGGGGCTCCCAAAGCCTAAGGGCTGAGGCGCCTGATGCCTGGGGCTCCCAAAGCCTAAGGGCTGAGGCGTCCTAGGCCTGGGGCTCCCTAAGCCTAAGTGCTGGGGCGCCCCAGGCATGGGGCTCCCTTAGCCTAAGTGCTGGGGCACCCGGGGCCAGGGGCTACCTATGTCTAAGACCTAGGGCTCACCAGGCCTGGGGCTCCCTACGCCTAAGGGTGGGGGCGCCCTTGCCTGGGGCTACCAAAGCCTAAGGGCTGGGGCGCACCAGGCCTGGGGCTCCCAAAGTCTACGGGCTGGGGCGCCCCAGGCCTGGGGCAACCTAAGCCGCAGAGCTGGGGCGCCCCAGGCCGGGGGCTCCCTAAGCCTAAGGGTTGGGGCGCCCCAGGCCTGGGGCTCCCAAAGCCTAAGGGCTGGGGCGACCCAGGCCTGGGGCTCCCTAAGCCTAAGGGCTGGAGCGCCACAGGCCTGGGGTTCCCTAAGCTTAAAGGCTGGGGCGCCCCTGGACTGGGGTTCCCAAAACCTAAGGGCTGGGGTGCTCCAGGCCTGGGCATCCCTAATCCTATGGGCTGGGGCAACCCAAGCTTGGGGCTCCCAAAACCTAAGGGCTGGGGTGACCCAGGCCTGGGACTCCCTAAAACTAAGGGCTGGGGCGCCCCAGACCTGGGGCTCCCTAAGCCTAAGGACCGGGGAGACCCTGGCCTGGCACTCCCTAAGCCTAATTGCTGGGGCGCCCCAGGCCTGGGGATCTCTAAGCCTAAGGGCTGCGGTTCTCCAGGCCTGGGGCTCCCAAAGCCTAAGGGCTGGGGCACCCCAGGCTTGGGGCTCCCAAAGCCTAATTGCTGGGGCGCCCCAGGCCTGGGGATCTCTAAGCGCAAGGGCTGGGGTTCTCCAGGCCTGGGGCTCCCAAAGCCTAAGGGCTGGGGCACCCCAGGCTTGGGGCTCCCAAAGCCTATGGGCTGGGGCGACCCAGGCCTGGGGCTCCCTAAAACTAAGGGCTGGGGCGCCCCAGGCCTGGGGATCCCTAAACCTAAGGGCTGGGGCGCTTCAGGCCTGGGCATCCCTAATCCTAAGTGCTGGGGCGCCCCAGGCCTGGGGCTCCCTAAGCCTAATTGCTGGGGTGCCCCAAGTCTGGGGCTCTCTAAGCCTAAGGCTTGGGCGACCCTAGCCTGGGGCTCCCTAAGCCTAAGGGCTGGGGCGCCCCCGGCCTGGGGCTCCCAAAGCCTAAGGGCTGGTGCGCCCCAGGCCAGGGGCTCCCAAAGCATAAGGGCGTGGGCGCCCCAGGCCTGGGGATCCCTAAGTCTAATGGCTGGGGCGCCCCAATTTGGGAATCCCTAAGCCTAATTGCTGGGGCACCGCATGTCTGGGGCTCTCTAAGTCTAAGGGCTGGGGCGCCCCAGGCCTGGGGCTCCCTAAGCCTAAGTGCTGGGGCGCCTCAGGCCAGGGGCTCCCTAAGTCTAAGAGCTGGGGCTCACCAGGCCAGGGACTCCCAAAGCCTAAGGGCTGGGGCGCCCCAGGCCTGGGGCTCCAAAAGCCCAAGGGCTGAGGCGTCCCAGGCCTGGGGCAACCTAAGCCTAAGGGCTGGGGCGCCCGAGGCCTAGGGCTCCCTAAGGTTAAGGGCTGGGGCGCCCCAGACCTAGGGCTCCCAAAGCCTAAGGGCTGGGGCGCCCCATGCCTGGTATTCCAAAGCCTAAGGGCTGGGGCGCCGCAGGCCTGGGGCTCCCAAAACCTATGGGCTGGTGCGTCCCAGGCCTGGGGCTCCCAAAGCCTAAGCGCTGAGGCGCCCCAGGCCTGGGGCTCCCAAAGTCTAAGGGCTGGGGCGCCCCAGGTCCGGGCTCTCAAAGACTAAGGGCTGGGGTGACCCGACCTCGGCCTCCCAAAGTCTAAGGGCTAGGGCGACCCAGGCCTGGGGCTAACTAAGCCTAAGGGCTGGGGCTCCCAAGACCAGGGGCTATCAAAGCCTAAGGGCTGGGGCGTCCCAGGCCTTGGGCTTCTTAAGTCTAAGGGCTGGGGAGCCCCAGGCCTGGGGCTCTCTAAGCCTAAGGGCAGGGGCGCCCAAGTTCAGGGGCGCCCAAGACTAAGAGTTGGGGCGACCCAAGCCTGGGGCTCCCAAATCCTAAGGGCTGGGTGCCCCAGGCCTGGGGCTCCCTAAGCCTAAGGGTTGGGGCACACTAGACCTGGCGCACCCAAAGCCTAAGGGCTGGGACGCCCCAGGCCTGGGTCTCCCAAAGCCTAAGGGCTGTGGCACCCCAGGGCTGGGGCTCCCTAAGATTAAGGGCTGGGGCTACCCAGGCCTGGGGCACCCTAAGCCTAATGGCTGGGGCGCCCCAGGTCTGGGGCTCCCTAAATTTAAGAGCTGGGGATCACCAGGCCTGGGGCTCCCTAAGCCTAAGGGCTGGGGAGCCCCAGGCCTGGGTCTCCCAAAGCCTAAGGGCTGGGCGTCCCAGGCCTGGGGTTCCCAAAGTCTAAGAGCTGGGGCTAACCTGGCCTGGGATCCCTAAGCCTAAATGCTGGGGCGCCCCAGGCCTGGGGCTCCCTAAGCCTAAGGGCCGGGGCGACCCTGGCCTGGTGCACCCTAAGCCTAATTGCTGGGGCGCCCCAGGTCTGAGGATCTCAAAGCCTAAGGGCTGGGGCGCCCCAGGTCTGGGGCTCCTATAGCCTAAAGGCTGGGGCGCCCCAGGCTAGGGGCTCCCATAGACTAAGGGCTGGGGCGACCCAGGCCTGGGGCTCACTAATACTAAGGGCTGGGGAGCCCCAGGCTTGGGGCTCACTAAGCCTAAGGACTGGGGCGCCCCAGCACTGGGATTCCCAATGCCTAAGGGTTGGGGCGCCCCAGGCATGGGCATCCGTAATCCTAAGGGCTGGGGCGCCCCAGGCCTGGGGCTCCCTAAGCCTAATTGCTGGGGTGCCCCAATCTGGGGTTTTCTCAGCCTAAGGGCTTGGGCGCCCCCGGCCTGGGGCTCCCAAAGCCTAAGGGCTGGGGCGCCCCAGGCCAGGGGCTTCCAAAGCCTAAAGGCTGGGGCGCCTCAGGCCTGGGGCTCCCTAAGCCAAAGGGCTGGGGCGCTCCAAGCTTGCGGCTCCCAAATCCAAAGGGCTCGGGCGACGGGCCTGGGGCTCCCTAAGCCTAAGGGCTGGGGCGACACAGGACTGGGGCTCCCTAAGCCTAAGGACTGGGGCGCCCCAGGACTGGGGTTCCCAAAGCCTAAGGGATGGGTGCCCCAGGCTTGCGGCTCCCAAAGCCAAAGGGCTGGGGCGACGGGCCTGGGGCTCCCTAAGCCTAAGGGCTGGGGCGACACAGGCCTGGGGCTCCCTAAGCCTAAGGACTGGGGCGCCCCAGGACTGGGGTTCCCAAAGCCTAAGGGTTGCGGCGCCCCAGGGCTGGGCATCCCTAATCTTAAGGGCTGGGGCGCCCCAGGCATGGGCTCCCTAAGCCTAATTGCTGGTGCGCCCCAGGTCTGGGGCTCTCTAAGCCTAATGGTTGGGGAGACCCTAGCCTGGGGTTCCCTAAGCCTAAGGGCGGGATTCCCTGTCCTGGGGCTCCCAAAGCCTAAGGGCTGGGGCGCCCCAGGCCTGGGGCTCCCAAAGTCTAAGGGCTGGGGTGACCCAGGCCTGGGGCACCCTAAGCCGCAGAGTTGGGGCGCCCCAGGCCTGGGGCTCCCTAACCCTATGGGTGGGGGCGCCCCAGGCCTGGGGCTCCTAAAACCTAAGGGCTGGGGAGACCCAGGCCTGGGTCTCCCTCAGCCTAAGGGCTTGAGCGCCACAGGCCTGTGTCTCCCTAAGCCTAAGGGCTGGAGCGCCACAGGCCTGGGGTTCCCTAAGCCTAAGGGCTGGGGCGCCCCAGGACTTGGGTTCCCAAAGCCTAAGGGCTGGGTCGCCCCAGGCCTGGGGCTCCCTAAGCCTAATTGCTGGGGCGACCCAGGTCTGGGGCTTTCTAAGCCTAAGGCTTGGGGCGACCCAGGCCTGGGGCTCCCTAAGCCTAATTGCTGGGGCGCCCCAGGTCTGGGGCTCAATAAGCCTAAGGGCTGGGGCGACCCTGGCCTGGGGCTCCCTAAGTCAAAGAGCTGCGGCTCACCAGGCCTGGGGCTCCCTACGCCGAATGGCGGGGGCGCCCCAGGCCTGGCGCTCCCAAAACCTATGGGCTTGGGAGTCCCTGGCCTGAGGCTCCCAAAGCCTAATGGCTGGGGCACCCCAGGCCAGGGGCTCCCTAAGCCTAAGGGCTGGGGCGCCCCAGGTCTGGGGCTACATAAGCCCAAGGGCTGACGCGCCCCAGGACCAGGGCTAACTAAGCCTAAGGAATGGGCGCCCCAGATCTGGGGCTACCTATGGCTAAAGGATGGGGCGACCCAGGGTTGGGGCGTCCCAGGTCTGGGGCTGCCTAAGCCTAAGGGCTGTGGCGCCCCGGGCTTGGGGCACCCTAAGCCTAAGGGCTGGGGCGCCCCAGGCCTTGGGCTCCCACAGCCTTAGGACTGGGGTGCCCCATGCCAGGGGCTCTCTAAGCCTTAGGGCTGGGGCGCCCCAGGCCTGAGGCTCCCTAAGTCTAAGGGCTGGGGCGCCCTAGGCCTGGGTTTCCCAAAGACTAAGGGCTGGGGCGCCCCAGGACCAGGGCTAACTTAGCCTAAGGAATGGGCGCCCCAGGTCTGGGGCTCCCTATGGCTAAAGGCTGGGGCGACCCAGGGCTGGGGCGTCCCAGGTCTGGGGCTGCCTAAGCCTAAGGGCTGTGGCGCCCCGGGCTTGGGGCACCCTAAGCCTAAGGGCTGGGGCACCCCAGGATGGGGCTGCCTAAGCTTAAGGGCTGGGGCGCCCCAGGCCAGGAGATCCCAAAGACTAAGGGCTGGGTCGCCCCAGCCCTGGGGTTCCCAAAGCCTAAGGGCTGGGGCGTCCCAGGCCTGGGGCTCCCAAAGCCTAAGGGATTGGGCACCCAAGGCCTGGGGCTCCCTAAGCCTAAGGGCTGGGGCGCCTCAGGTCTCGGGATCCCTAAGCCTAAGTGCTGGGGCGCCCCAGGCCTGGAGCTCCCAAAGCCTAAAGGCTGGGGTGCCTCAGTCCTCGGGCTCCCTAAGCCTAAGGGCCGGGGCGACACAGGCCTGAGGCTCCCTAAGTCTAAGACTGGGGCGCCCCAGACTGGGGTTCCCAAAGCCTAAGGGCTGGGGCGCCCCAGGCCAGGGGCTCCCTAAGCCTAATTGCTGGGGCGACCCTGGCCTGAAGCTCCCTAAGCCTAAGGGCTGGGGCGCCCCAGGCCTGGGGCTCCCAAATCCTAAGGGCTGGGGCGCCCCAGGCCTGGGGCTCCCAAAGCCTAAGGGCTGAGGCGCCTGATGCCTGGGGCTCCCAAAGCCTAAGGGCTGAGGCGTCCTAGGCCTGGGGCTCCCTAAGCCTAAGTGCTGGGGCGCCCCAGGCATGGGGCTCCCTTAGCCTAAGTGCTGGGGCACCCGGGGCCAGGGGCTACCTATGTCTAAGACCTAGGGCTCACCAGGCCTGGGGCTCCCTACGCCTAAGGGTGGGGGCGCCCTTGCCTGGGGCTACCAAAGCCTAAGGGCTGGGGCGCACCAGGCCTGGGGCTCCCGAAGTCTACGGGCTGGGGCGCCCCAGGCCTGGGGCAACCTAAGCCGCAGAGATGGGGCGCCCCAGGCCTGGGGCTCCCTAAGCCTAAGGGTTGGGGCGCCCCAGGCCTGGGGCTCCCAAAGCCTAAGGGCTGGGGCGACACAGGCCTGGGGCTCCCTAAGCCTAAGGGCTGGAGCGCCACAGGCCTGGGGTTCCCTAAGCTTAAAGGCTGGGGCGCCCCTGGACTGGGGTTCCCAAAGCCTAAGGGCTGGGGTGCTCCAGGCCTGGGCATCCCTAATCCTATGGGCTGGGGCACCCCAGGCCTGGGGCTCCCTAAGCCTAATTGCTGGGGCACCACAGGTCTGTGGCTTTCTAAGCCAAAGGGCTGGGGCGACCCAGGCCTGGGACTCCCTAAGCCTAATTGCTGGGTTGCCCCAGGTCTGGGGCTCACTAAGCCTAAGGGCTGGGGCGACCCTGGTCTGGGGCTCCCTAAGTCTAAGAGTTGGGGCTCACCAGGCCTGGGGCTCACTACGCCTAATGGCGGGGGCGCCCCAGGCCTGGCGCTCCCAAAACCTATGGGCTTGGGCATCCCTTGCCTGGGGCTCCCAAAGCCTAAGGGCTGCGGCGCCACAGGCCTGGCGCTCCCAAAGCCTAAGGGCTGGGGCGCCCCAGGCCTGGGGCTCCCAAAGTCTAAGGGCTGGGTCGCCCCAGGCCTGGGGCACCCTAAGCCGCAGAGCTGGGGCGCCCCAGGCCTGGGACTCCCTAACCCTAAGGGTGGGGGCGCCCCAGGCCTGGGGCTCCTAAAACCTAAGGGCTGGGGAGACCCAGGCCTGGGTCTCCCTCAGCCTAAGGGCTTGAGCGCCACAGGCCTGGGTCTCCCTAAGCCTAAGGGCTGGAGCGCCACAGGCCTGGGGTTCCCTAAGCCTTAGGGCTGGGTCGCCCCAGGCCTGGGCATCCCTAATCCTAAGGGTTGGTGCACCCCAGGCCTGGGGCTCCCTAAGCCTAATTGCTGGGGCGACCCAGGTCTGGGGCTTTCTAAGCCTAAGGGTTGGGGCGACCCAGGCCTGGGGCTCCCTAAGCCTAATTGCTGGGGCGCCCCAGGTCTGGGGCTCAATAAGCTTAAGGGCTGGGGCGACCCTGGCCTGGGGCTCCCTAAGTCAAAGAGCTGCGGCTCACCAGGGCTGGGGCTCCCTACGCCGAATGGCGGGGGCGCCCTAGGCCTGGCGCTCCCAAAACCAATGGGCTTGGGCGTCCCTGGCCTGAGGCTCCCAAAGCCTAATGGCTGGGGCGCCCCAGCCCAGGGGCTCCCTAAGCCTAAGGGCTGGGGCGCCCCAGGTCTGGGGCTACATAAGCCCAAGGGCTGGCGCGCCCCAGGCCTGGGGCTCCCAAAGCCTAAGTGCTGGGGCGCCCAAGGCCTTGGGATCCCAAAGCCCAAGGGCTGGAGCGCCCCAGGCCTGGGGCTCCCAAGCTTAAGTGCTGGGGCACCCCAGGCCTGGGGCTCCCTAAGCCTAAGGGCTGGGACGCCCCAGGCCTTGGGCTCCCAAGCTTAAGAGCTGGGGCGCCCCAGGCCTGGGGCTAAATAAGACTAAGGGCTGGGGCGCCCCAGTCCTGGGGCTCCCAAAGCCTAAGGGCTGGGGTGCCCCAGGCTTTGGGCTCCCAAAGCCTAAGGGCTGGGATGCCACAGGCCTGGGGCTCCCAAGCTTAAGAGCTGGGGCGCCCCAGGCCTGGGGCTCCCTAAGCCTAAGGGCTGGGGCGCCCCAGGCCTTGGGCTCCCACAGCCTTAGGACTGGGGTGCCCCATGCCAGGGGCTCTCTAAGCCTTAGGGCTGGGGCGCCCCAGGCTTGAGGCTCCCTAAGCCTAAGGGCTGGGGCGCCCTAGACCTGGGTCTCCCAAAGACTAAGGGCTGGGGCGCCCCAGGACCAGGGCTAACTAAGCCTAAGGAATGGGCGCCCCAGGTCTGGGGCTCCCTATGGCTAAAGGCTGGGGCGACCCAGGGTTGGGGCGTCCCAGGTCTGGGGCTGCCTAAGCCTAAGGGCTGTGGCGCCCCGGGCCTGGGGCACCCTAAGCCTAAGGGCTGGGGCGCCCCAGGCCCTGGGCTCCCACAGCCTTAGGACTGGGGTGCCCCATGCCAGGGGCTCTCTAAGCCTTAGGGCTGGGGCGCCCCAGGCCTGAGGCTCCCTAAGCCTAAGGGCTGGGGCGCCCTAGGCCTGGGTCTCCCAAAGACTAAGGGCTGGGGCGCCCCAGGACCAGGGCTAACTAAGCCTAAGGAATGGGCGCCCCAGGTCTGGGGCTCCCTATGGCTAAAGGCTGGGGCGACCCAGGGCTGGGGCGTCCCAGGTCTGGGGCTGCCTAAGCCTAAGGGCTGTGGCGCCCCGGGCTTGGGGCACCCTAAGCCTAAGGGCTGGGGCGCCCCAGGATGGGGCTGCCTAAGCTTAAGGGCTGGGGCGCCCCAGGCCTTGGGCTCCCACAGCCTTAGGACTGGGGTGCCCCATGCCAGGGGCTCTCTAAGCCTTAGGGCTGGGGCGCCCCAGGCCTGAGGCTCCCTAAGTCTAAGGGCTGGGGCGCCCTAGGCCTGGGTCTCCCAAAGACTAAGGGCTGGGGCGCCCCAGGACCAGGGCTAACTTAGCCTAAGGAATGGGCGCCCCAGGTCTGGGGCTCCCTATGGCTAAAGGCTGGGGCGACCCAGGGCTGGGGCGTCCCAGGTCTGGGGCTGCCTAAGCCTAAGGGCTGTGGCGCCCCGGGCTTGGGGCACCCTAAGCCTAAGGGCTGGGGCGCCCCAGGATGGGGCTGCCTAAGCTTAAGGGCTGGGGCGCCCCAGGCCAGGAGATCCCAAAGACTAAGGGCTGGGTCGCCCCAGCCCTGGGGTTCCCAAAGCCTAAGGGCTGGGGCGTCCCAGGCCTGGGGCTCCCAAAGCCTAAGGGATTGGGCACCCAAAGCCTGGGGCTCCCTAAGCCTAAGGGCTGGGGCGCCTCAGGTCTCGGGATCCCTAAGCCTAAGTGCTGGGGCGCCCCAGGCCTGGAGCTCCCAAAGCCTAAAGGCTGGGGCGCCTCAGTCCTCGGGCTCCCTAAGCCTAAGGGCCGGGGCGACACAGGCCTGAGGCTCCCTAAGTCTAAGACTGGGGCGCCCCAGACTGGGGTTCCCAAAGCCTAAGGGCTGGGGCGCCCCAGGCCAGGGGCTCCCTAAGCCTAATTGCTGGGGCGACCCTGGCCTGAAGCTCCCTAAGCCTAAGGGCTGGGGCGCCCCAGGCCTGGGGCTCCCAAATCCTAAGGGCTGGGGCGCCCCAGGCCTGGGGCTCCCAAAGCCTAAGGGCTGAGGCGCCTGATGCCTGGGGCTCCCAAAACCTAAGGGCTGAGGCGTCCTAGGCCTGGGGCTCCCTAAGCCTAAGTGCTGGGGCGCCCCAGGCATGGGGCTCCCTTAGCCTAAGTGCTGGGGCACCCGGGGCCAGGGGCTACCTATGTCTAAGACCTAGGGCTCACCAGGCCTGGGGTTCCCTACGCCTAAGGGTGGGGGCGCCCTTGCCTGGGGCTACCAAAGCCTAAGGGCTGGGGCGCACCAGGCCTGGGGCTCCCAAAGTCTACGGGCTGGGGCGCCCCAGGCCTGGGGCAACCTAAGCCGCAGAGATGGGGCGCCCCAGGCCTGGGGCTCCCTAAGCCTAAGGGTTGGGGCGCCCCATGCCTGGGGCTCCCAAAGCCTAAGGGCTGGGGCGACCCAGGCCTGGGGCTCCCTAAGCCTAAGGGCTGGAGCGCCACAGGCCTGGGGTTCCCTAAGCTTAAAGGCTGGGGCGCCCCTGGACTGGGGTTCCCAAAGCCTAAGGGCTGGGGTGCTCCAGGCCTGGGCATCCCTAATCCTATGGGCTGGGGCACCCCAGGCCTGGGGCTCCCTAAGCCTAATTGCTGGGGCACCACAGGTCTGTGGCTTTCTAAGCCAAAGGGCTGGGGCGACCCAGGCCTGGGACTCCCTAAGCCTAATTGCTGGGTTGCCCCAGGTCTGGGGCTCACTAAGCCTAAGGGCTGGGGCGACCCTGGTCTGGGGCTCCCTAAGTCTAAGAGTTGGGGCTCACCAGGCCTGGGGCTCACTACGCCTAATGGCGGGGGCGCCCCAGGCCTGGCGCTCCCAAAACCTATGGGCTTGGGCATCCCTTGCCTGGGGCTCCCAAAGCCTAAGGGCTGCGGCGCCACAGGCCTGGCGCTCCCAAAGCCTAAGGGCTGGGGCGCCCCAGGCCTGGGGCTCCCAAAGTCTAAGGGCTGGGTCGCCCCAGGCCTGGGGCACCCTAAGCCGCAGAGCTGGGGCGCCCCAGGCCTGGGACTCCCTAACCCTAAGGGTGGGGGCGCCCCAGGCCTGGGGCTCCTAAAACCTAAGGGCTGGGGAGACCCAGGCCTGGGTCTCCCTCAGCCTAAGGGCTTGAGCGCCACAGGCCTGGGTCTCCCTAAGCCTAAGGGCTGGAGCGCCACAGGCCTGGGGTTCCCTAAGCCTTAGGGCTGGGTCGCCCCAGGCCTGGGCATCCCTAATCCTAAGGGTTGGTGCACCCCAGGCCTGGGGCTCCCTAAGCCTAATTGCTGGGGCGACCCAGGTCTGGGGCTTTCTAAGCCTAAGGGTTGGGGCGACCCAGGCCTGGGGCTCCCTAAGCCTAATTGTTGGGGCGCCCCAGGTCTGGGGCTCAATAAGCCTAAGGGCTGGGGCGACCCTGGCCTGGGGCTCCCTAAGTCAAAGAGCTGCGGCTCACCAGGGCTGGGGCTCCCTACGCCGAATGGCGGGGGCGCCCTAGGCCTGGCGCTCCCAAAACCAATGGGCTTGGGCGTCCCTGGCCTGAGGCTCCCAAAGCCTAATGGCTGGGGCGCCCCAGCCCAGGGGCTCCCTAAGCCTAAGGGCTGGGGCGCCCCAGGTCTGGGGCTACATAAGCCCAAGGGCTGGCGCGCCCCAGGCCTGGGGCTCCCAAAGCCTAAGTGCTGGGGCGCCCAAGGCCTTGGGATCCCAAAGCCCAAGGGCTGGAGCGCCCCAGGCCTGGGGCTCCCAAGCTTAAGTGCTGGGGCACCCCAGGCCTGGGGCTCCCTAAGCCTAAGGGCTGGGACGCCCCAGGCCTTGGGCTCCCAAGCTTAAGAGCTGGGGCGCCCCAGGCCTGGGGCTAAATAAGACTAAGGGCTGGGGCGCCCCAGTCCTGGGGCTCCCAAAGCCTAAGGGCTGGGGTGCCCCAGGCTTTGGGCTCCCAAAGCCTAAGGGCTGGGATGCCACAGGCCTGGGGCTCCCAAGCTTAAGAGCTGGGGCGCCCCAGGCCTGGGGCTCCCTAAGCCTAAGGGCTGGGGCGCCCCAGGCCTTGGGCTCCCACAGCCTTAGGACTGGGGTGCCCCATGCCAGGGGCTCTCTAAGCCTTAGGGCTGGGGCGCCCCAGGCTTGAGGCTCCCTAAGCCTAAGGGCTGGGGCGCCCTAGACCTGGGTCTCCCAAAGACTAAGGGCTGGGGCGCCCCAGGACCAGGGCTAACTAAGCCTAAGGAATGGGCGCCCCAGGTCTGGGGCTCCCTATGGCTAAAGGCTGTGGCGACCCAGGGTTGGGGCGTCCCAGGTCTGGGGCTGCCTAAGCCTAAGGGCTGTGGCGCCCCGGGCCTGGGGCACCCTAAGCCTAAGGGCTGGGGCGCCCCAGGCCCTGGGCTCCCACAGCCTTAGGACTGGGGTGCCCCATGCCAGGGGCTCTCTAAGCCTTAGGGCTGGGGCGCCCCAGGCCTGAGGCTCCCTAAGCCTAAGGGCTGGGGCGCCCTAGGCCTGGGTCTCCCAAAGACTAAGGGCTGGGGCGCCCCAGGACCAGGGCTAACTAAGCCTAAGGAATGGGCGCCCCAGGTCTGGGGCTCCCTATGGCTAAAGGCTGGGGCGACCCAGGGCTGGGGCGTCCCAGGTCTGGGGCTGCCTAAGCCTAAGGGCTGTGGCGCCCCGGGCTTGGGGCACCCTAAGCCTAAGGGCTGGGGCGCCCCAGGATGGGGCTGCCTAAGCTTAAGGGCTGTGGCGCCCCAGGCCAGGAGATCCCAGACTAAGGGCTGGGTCGCCCTAGCCCTGGGGTTCCCAAAGCCTAAGGGCTGGGGCGTCCCAGGCCTGGGGCTCCCAAAGCCTAAGGGATTGGGCGCCCCAGGCCTGGGGCTCCCTAAGCCTAAGGTCTGGGGCGCCTCAGGCCTCGGGATCCCTAAGCCTAAGTGCTGGGGCACCCCAGGCCTGGAGCTCCCAAAGCCTAAAGGCTGGGGCGCCTCAGTCCTCGGGCTCCCTAAGCCTAAGGGCCGGGGCGACACAGGCCTGAGGCTCCCTAAGTCTAAGACTGGGGCGCCCCAGACTGGGGTTCCCAAAGACTAAGGGCTGGGGCGCACCAGGCCTGGGGCTCCCAAAGTCTACGGGCTGGGGCGCCCCAGGCCTGGGGCTCCCTAAGCCTAAGGGTTGGGGCGCCCCAGGCCTGGGGCTCCCTAAGCCTAAGGGTTGGGGCGCCCCAGGCCTGGGGCTCCCAAAGCCTAAGGGCTGGGGCGACCCAGGCCAGGGGCACCCTAAGCCTAAGGGCTGGAGCGCCACAGGCCTGGGGTTCCCTAAGCTTAAAGGCTGGGGCGCCCCTGGACTGGGGTTCCCAAAACCTAAGGGCTGGGGTGCTCCAGGCCTGGGCATCCCTAATCCTATGGGCTGGGGCACCCCAGGCCTGGGGCTCCCTAAGCCTAAGGGCTGGGGCACCCCAGGACCAGGGCTAACTAACCCTAAGGAATGGGCGCCCCAGGTCTGGGGCTCCCTATGGCTAAAGGCTGGTGCGACCCAGGGTTGGGGCGTCCCAGGTCTGGGGCTGCCTAAGCCTAAGGGCTGTGGCGCCCCGGGCCTGGGGCATCCTAAGCCTAAGGGCTGGGGCGCCCCAGGCCTTGGGCTCCCACAGCCTTAGGACTGGGGTGCCCCATGCCAGGGGCTCTCTAAGCCTTAGGGCTGGGGCGCCCCAGGCCTGAGGCTCCCTAAGCCTAAGGGCTGGGGCGCCCTAGGCCTGGGTCTCCCAAAGACTAAGGGCTGGGGCGCCTCAGGACCAGGGCTAACAAAGCCTAAGGAATGGGCGCCCCAGGTCTGGGGCTACCTATGGCGAAAGGCTGGGGTGACCCAGGGCTGGGGCGTCCCAGGTCTGGGGCTGCCTAAGCCTAAGGGCTGTGGCGCCCCGGGCTTGGGGCACCCTAAGCCTAAGGGCTGGGGCGCCCCAGGATGGGGCTGCCTAAGCTTAAGGGCTGGGGCGCCCCAGGCCAGGAGATCCCAAAGACTAAGGGCTGGGTCGCCCCAGCCCTGGGGTTCCCAAAGCCTAAGGGCTGGGGCGCCCCAGGCCTGGAGCTCCCAAAGCCTAAAGGCTGGGGCGCCTCAGTCCTCGGGCTCCCTAAGCCTAAGGGCCGGGGCGACACAGGCCTGAGGCTCCCTAAGTCTAAGACTGGGGCGCCCCAGACTGGGGTTCCCAAAGCCTAAGGGCTGGGGCGCCCCAGGCCAGGGGCTCCCTAAGCCTAATTGCTGGGGAGACCCTGGCCTGAGGCTCCCTAAGCCTAAGGGCTGGGGCGCCCCAGGCCTGGGGCTCCCAAATCCTAAGGGCTGGGGCGCCCCAGGCCTGGGGCTCCCAAAGCCTAAGGGCTGAGGCGCCTGATGCCTGGGGCTCCCAAAGCCTAAGGGCTGAGGCGTCCTAGGCCTGGGGCTCCCTAAGCCTAAGTGCTGGGGCGCCCCAGGCATGGGGCTCCCTTAGCCTAAGTGCTGGGGCACCCGGGGCCAGGGGCTACCTATGTCTAAGACCTAGGGCTCACCAGGCCTGGGGCTCCCTACGCCTAAGGGTGGGGGCGCCCTTGCCTGGGGCTACCAAAGCCTAAGGGCTGGGGCGCACCAGGCCTGGGGCTCCCAAAGTCTACGGGCTGGGGCGCCCCAGGCCTGGGGCAACCTAAGCCGCAGAGCTGGGGCGCCCCAGGCCGGGGGCTCCCTAAGCCTAAGGGTTGGGGCGCCCCAGGCCTGGGGCTCCCAAAGCCTAAGGGCTGGGGCGACCCAGGCCTGGGGCTCCCTAAGCCTAAGGGCTGGAGCGCCACAGGCCTGGGGTTCCCTAAGCTTAAAGGCTGGGGCGCCCCTGGACTGGGGTTCCCAAAACCTAAGGGCTGGGGTGCTCCAGGCCTGGGCATCCCTAATCCTATGGGCTGGGGCAACCCAGGCCTGGGGCTCCCTAAGCCTAATTGCTGGGGCACCCCAGGTCTGGGGCTTTCTAAGCCTAAGGGCTGGGGCGACCCAAGCCTGGGACTCCCTAAGCCTAATTGCTGGGTTGCCCCAGGTCTGGGGCTCACTAAGCCTAAGGGCTGGGTCGAACCTGGTCTGGGGCTCCCTAAGATTAAGAGTTGGGGCTCACCAGGCCTGGGGCTCCCTAGGCCTAATTGCGGGGGCGCCCCAGGCCTGGCGCTCCCAAAACCTATGGGCTTGGGCGTCCCTTGCCTGGGGCTCCCAAAGCCTAAGGGCTGCGGCGCCACAGGCCTGGCGCTCCCAAAGCCTAAGGGCTGGGGCGATCCAGGCCTGGGGCTCCCTAAGCCTAAGGTTTGGGGCGCCCCAAGCCTGGGGCTCCCTAAGTCTTAAGGCTGGGGGGCTCCAGGCCTGGGGTTTCAAAGCCTAAGAGCTGGGGCACCCCAGGTCTGGGGCTACTTAAGCCTAAGGGCTGGCGCGCCCCAGGCCTGGGGCTCCCAAAACCTATGGGCTGGGGTGTCCCAGTCCTGGTGCTCCCAAAGCCTAAGGGCTGGGACGCCGTAGGCCTGGGGCTCCCAAAGCCTAAGGGTTGGGGCACCCCAGACCTTGGGCTCCCAAAACCTAAGGGCTGGGGCGCCCCAGGCCTGGGGCTCCCAAGCTTAAGGGCTGGGGCGCCCCAGGCCTTGTGCTCCCTAAGCCTTAGGGCTGGGGCGCCCAAGGCCTGAGGATCCCTAAGCCTAAGGGCTGGGGCGCCCTAGGCCTGGGGCTAACTAAAAATAAGGGCTGGGGCACCCCAGGACTGGGGCTAACTAATAATAAGGGCTGGGCGCCCCAGGCCTGGGGCTCCCTAAGGCTAAAGGTTGTGGCGCCCCAGGTCTGGGGCTCCCTATGCCTAAGGGCTGCGGCGCCCCAGGCCTCGGGCTCCCAAAGCCTAAGGGCTGTGGCGCCCCAGGCCTGGGGCTCCCAAAGCGTAAGGGCTGGGGCGCCTCAGGCCTGGGGCTCCCTAAGCCTAATTGCTGGGGCGGCGCGTGTCTGCGGCTCTCTAAGCCTAAGGGCTGGGGTGACCCAGGCCTAGTGCTCCCTAAGCCTAATTGCTGGGGTGCACCAGGCATGGGGCTCCCTAAGCCTAATTTCTAGGGCGCCCCAGGTCTGGGGCTCTCTAAGCCTAAGGGCTGGGGCGCCCCAGACCTGTGGCTCTCAAAGCCTAATGGCTGGGGCGCCTCTGGCCTGGGGCACCCTAAGCCTAAGGGCTGGGGCGCCCCAGGCCTGGGGCTCCCTAAACTTAAGGGCTGGGGCGTCCCAGGACTGGGGCTACCTAATCATAAGGGCTGGGGCGTCCCAAGCCTGCTTCTCCCTAAGTCTAAGGGCTGGGTGCAAGAGCCCGGGGCCTCTCAAAGCTTAAGGGCTGGGGCGCCCCATGCCTGGGGTTCCAAAGCCTAAGGGTTGGGGAGCCGCAGGCCTGGGGCTCCCAAAATTTATGGTCAGGGGCGTCCGAGGCCTGGGCCTCCCAAAGTCTAAGGGCTGAGGCGCCCCAGGCCAGGGGCACCCTAAGCCTAAGGCCTGGGGCGCCCCAGGTCTGGGGCTCCCTAAGCGTTAGGGCTTGGGCGCCCTAGACCTGGGGCTCCCAAAGCCTAAGGGCTGGGGAGCCGCAGACCTGGAGCTATCAAAGCCTAAGCGCTGGGGCGTCCCAGGCCTTGGACTTCTTAAGCCTAAGGGCTGGGGCGCCCCAGGCCTGGGGCTCCCTAAGCCTAAGGGCTGGGGTGTCCCATGCCAGGGGCTCCCTAAGCCTTAGGGCTGGGGCGCCCCAGGCCTGAGACTCCCTAAGCCTAAGGGGTGGGGCGCCCTAGGCCTGGGGCTAACTATGAATAAGGGCTGGGGCGCCCCAGGACTGGGGCTAACTAAGAATAAGGGCTGGGCGCCCCAGGCCTGGGGCTCCCTGAGGCTAAAGGCTGTGGCGCCCCAGGTTTGGGGCTCCCTAAGCCTAAGGGCTTCGGCGCCCCAGGCCTCGGGCTCCCAAAGCCTAAGGGCTGCGGCGCCCCAGGCTTGGGGCTCCCAAAGCGTAAGGGCTGGGGCGCCTCAGGCCTGGGGCTCCCTAAGCCTAATTGCTGGGGCGGGCATGTCTGGGGCACCCTAAGCCTAAGGGCTGGGGAACCCCAGACCTGGGGCTCTCAAAGCCTAATGGCTGGCGCGACACAGGCCTGGGTCTCCCTAAGCCTAAGGGCTGGGGCGCCCCAGGCCTCGGGCTCCCTAATCCTAAGGGCTGGGGGGCCTCAGGCCTGGGGCTCCCTAAGCATAAGGGCTGGGGCGTCCCAGGCCTGGTTCTCCCTAAGTCTAAGGGCTGGGTGCAAGAGGCCGGGGCCTCCCAAAGCTTAAGGGCTGCGGCGCCCCATGCCTGGGGTTCCAAAGCCTAAGGGTTGGGGCGCCGCAGGCCTGGGGCTCCCAAAAATCTATGGTCAGGGGCGTCCCAGACCTGGGCCTCCAAAAGCCTAAGGGCTGAGGCGCCCCAGGCCTGGGGCTCCCAAAGCCTAAGGGCTGGGGCGCACCAGGTCTGGGGCTCCCAAAGACTAAGGGCTGGGGCGACCTGGCCTCGGGCTCCCAAAATCTAAGGGCTAGGGCGACCCAGGCCTGGGGCTCCCAAGCCTAAGGGCCGGGGAGCCCCAGGCCAGGGGCTCCCTAAGCCTAAGGGCTGTGGCGCCCCAGGCCAGGGGCTCCCTAAGCCTAAGGGCTGTGGCGCCCCAGGCCTGGGGCTCCCTAAGCTTAAAGGGTGGGGCGTCCCAGGACTGTGGCTCCCTAAGCATAAGTGCTGGGGCGTCCCAGGCCTGGTTCTCCCTAAGTCTAAGGGCTGGGTGCAAGAGGCCGGGGCCTCCCAAAGCTTAAGGGCTGGGGCGCCCCATGCCTGGGGTTCCAAAGCCTAAGGGTTGGGGCGCCGCAGGCCTGGGGCTCCCAAAATCTATGGTCAGGGGCGTCACAGGCCTGGGCCTCCCAAAGCCTAAGGGCTCAGGCGCCCCAGGCCTCGGGCTCCAAAAGCCTAAGGGCTGGGGCGCACCAGGTCTGGGGCTCCCAAAGACTAAGGGCTGGTGCGACCTGGCCTCGGGCTCCCAAAATCTAAGGGCTAGGGCAACCCAGGCCTGGGGCGCCCTAAGCCTAAGGGCTGTGGCGCCCCAGGTCTGGGGCTCCCTAATCGTTAGGAATGGGGCGCCCCAGACCTGGGGCTCCCAAAGCCTAAGGGCTGGGGTACCCCAGGCCTGGGGCTAACTAAGACTAAGGGCTAGGGCCCCCCAGACCTGGAGCTATCAAAGCCTAAGGACTGGGGCGTCCCAGGCCTTGGGCTTCATAAGCCTAAGGGCTGGGGCGCCCCAGGCCTGGGGCTCCCTAAGCCTAAGGGCTGGGGTGACCCAGGCATGGGGCTCCCTAAGACTAATGGCTGGGGCGCCTCAGGTCTGGTCATACCAAATACTGAGGGCTGGGATGCCCCAGGCCTTGGGCTCCCTAAGCCTAATTGCTGGGGGGCCCCAGGTCTGGGGCTCTCTAAGCCTAAGTGCTGAGGCGACCCTGGCCTGGCGCTCCCTAAGCCTAAGGGCTGGGGCCCCCCAGGCCTGGGGCTCCCAAAGCCTAAGGGATGGGGCGCCCCAGGCCTGGGGCTCCCAAAGCCTAAGGTCTGGGGAGCCTCAGGTCTCGGGCTCCCTAAGCCTAAGTGTAGGGGCGCCCCAGACCTGGCGCTCCCAAAGCTTAAGGGCTGGGGCGCCCAAGGTCTGGGGCTCCCAAAGCCTAAGGGCTGGGGCGCCCCCGGCGTGGGGCTCCCTAAGCCTAAGGGCTGGGGCATCCCAGGCCTGGGGCTCCCTAAACTTAAGGGCTGGGGCGCCCCAGGCCTGGGGCTCCCAAAGCCTAAGGGCTGGGGCGACCCATGACTGGGGTTCCAAAGCCTAAGGCCTGGGGCGCCGCAGGCCTAGGGCTCCCAAAATTTATGGTCAAGGGCGTCCCAGGCCTGGGCCTCCCAAAGCCTAAGGGCTGAGGCGCCCCAGGCCAGGGGCACCCTAAGTCTAAGGCCTGGGGCTCCCCATGTCTGAGGCTCCCTAAGCGTTAGGGCTGGGGCGCCCCACACCTGGGGCTCCCAAAGCCTAAGGGCTGGGGCGCCCCAGACCTGGAGCTATCAAAGCCTAAGGGCTGGGGCGCCCCAGGCCTGGGGCTCCCTAAGCCTAAGGGCTGGGGAGACCCAGGCCTGGGGCTCCCTAAGACTAATGGCTGGGGCGCCCCAGGTCTGGCCATACCAAATACTGAGGGCTGGGATGCCCCAAGCCTTGGGCTCCCTAAGCCTAATTGCTGGGGGCCCCCAGGTCTGGGGCTCTCTAAGCCTAAGGCTGGGGTGACACTGGCCTGGCGCTCTCTAAGCCTAAGGGCTGGGACCCCACAGGCCTGGGGCTCCCAAAGCCTAAGGAATGGGGCGCCTCAGGCCTGGGGCTCCCCAAGCCTAAGGTCTGGGGAGCCTCAGGCCTCGGGCTCCCTAAGCCTAAGTGTGGGGGCGCCCCAGGCCTGGCGCTCCCAAAGCCTGAGGGCTGGGGCGCCCCAGGTTTGGGGCTCCCAAACCCTAAGGGCTGGGGCGCCCCTGGCCAGGGGCTCCCTAAGCCTAAGGGCTGGGGCATCCCAGGCCTGGGGCTCCCTAAACTTAAGGGCTGGGGAGCCCCAGGCCTGGGGCTTCAAAAGCCTAAGGGCTGGGGCGCCCCATGACTGGGGTTCCAAAGCCTAAGGCCTGGGGCGCCACAGGCCTGTCGCTCCCAAAGCCTAAGGGCTGGGGCGCCCCAGGTCTGGGGCTCCCAAAGCCTAAGGGCTGGGGCGCCCCAGGCCTGGGGCTCCCTAAGCCTAAGGGATGGGGTGTCCCATGCCAGGGGCTCCCTAAGCCTTAGGGCTGGGGCGCCCCAGGCCTGAGGCTCCCTAAGCCTAAGTGGTGGGGCGCCCTAGGCCTGGGGCTAACTATGAATAAGGGTTGGGGCGCCCCAGGACTGGGGCTAACTAAGAATAAGGGCTGGGCGCCCCAGGCCTGGGGCTCCCTGAGGCTAAAGGCTGTGGCACCCCAGGTTTGGGGCTCCCTAAGCCTAAGGTCTTCGGCGCCCCAGGCCTCGGGCTCCCAAAGCCTAAGGGCTGCGGCGCCCCAGGCCTGGGGCTCCCAAAGCGTAAGGGCTGGCGCGACCCAGGCCTGGGCCTCCCTAAGCCTAAGGGCTGGGGCGCCCCAGGCCTCGGGCTCCCTAATCCTAAGGGCTGGGGCGCCTCAGGCCTGGGGCTCCCTAAGCATAAGGGCTGGGGCGTCCCAGGCCTGGTTCTCCCTAAGTCTAAGGGCTGGGTGCAAGAGGCCGGGGCCTCCCAAAGCTTAAGGGCGGGGGCGCCCGATGCCTGGGGTTCCAAAGCCTAAGGGTTGGGGCGCCGCAGGCCTGGGGCTCCCAAAATCTATGGTCAGGGGCGTCCCAGACCTGGGCCTCCAAAAGCTTAAGGGCTCAGGCGCCCCAGGCCTGGGGCTCCCAAAGCCTAAGGGCTGGGGCGCACCAGGTCTGGGGCTCCCAAAGACTAAGGGCTGGGGCGACCTGGCCTCGGGCTCCCAAAATCTAAGGGCTAGGGCGACCCAGGCCTGGGGCTCCCAAGCCTAAGGGCTGGGGAGCCCCAGCCCAGGGGCTCCCTAAGCCTAAGGGCTGTGGCGCCCCAGGCCTGGGGCTCCCTAAGCTTAAGGGCTGGGGCGTCCCAGGACTTGGGCGCCCTAAGCATAAGGGCTGGGGCGTCCCATGCCTGGTTCTCCCTAAGTCTAAGGGCTGGGTGCAAGAGGCCTGGGCCTCCCAAAGCTTAAGGGTTGAGGCGCCCCAGGCCTTGGGCTCCCAAAGCCTAAGGGCTGGGGCGCACCAGGTCTGGGGCTCCCAAAGACTAAGGGCTGGGGCGACCTGGCCTCGGGCTCCCAAAATCTAAGGGCTAGGGCGACCCAAGCCTGGGGCGCCCTAAGCCTAAGGGCTGTGGCGCCCCAGGTCTGGGGCTCCCTAATCGTTAGGAATGGGGCGCCCCAGACCTGGGGCTCCCAAAGCCTAAGGGCTGGGGTACCCCAGGCCTGGGGCTAACTAAGACTAAGGGCTAGGGCCCCCCAGACCTGGAGCTATCAAAGCCTAAGGACTGGGGCGTCCCAGGCCTGTGGCTCCCTAAGCCAAAGGGCTGGGGTGACCCAGGCATGGGGCTCCCTAAGACTAATGGCTGGGGCGCCTCAGGTCTGGCCATACCAAATACTGAGGGCTGGGATGCCCCAGGCCTTGGGCTCCCAAAGCCTAATTGCTGGGGAGCCCCAGGTCTGGGGCTCTCTAAGCATAAGGGCTGGGGCGACCCTGGCCTGGCGCTCCCTAAGCCTAAGGGCTGGGGCCCCCCAGGCCTGGGTCTCCCAAAGCCTAAGGGATGGGGCGCCCCAGGCCAGCGGCTCCCAAAGCGTAAGGGCTGGGGCGCCTCAGGCCTGGGCCTCCCTAAGCCTAATTGCTGGGGTGGCGCATGTCTGGGGCACCCTAAGCTAAGGGCTGGGGAGCCCCAGACCTGGGGCTCTCAAAGCCTAATGGCTGGGGCGCCTCAGGCCTGGGGCTCCCAAATCCTAAGGGCTGGCGCGCCCCAGGCCTCGGGCTCCCTAATCCTAAGGGCTGGGGCGCCTCAGGCCTGGGGCTCGCTAAGCATAAGGGCTGGGGCGTCCCAGGCCTGGTTCTCCCTAAGTCTAAGGGCTGGGTGCAAGAGGCCGGGGCCTCCCTAAGCTTAAGGGCTGGGGCGCCCCATGCCTGGGGTTCCAAAGCCTAAGGGTTGGGGCGCCGCGGGCCTGGGGCTCCCAAAATCTATGGTCAGGGGCGTCCCAGGCCTGGGCCTCCCAAAGCCTAAGGGCTGAGGCGCCCCAGGCCTGGGGCTCACAAAGCCTAAGGGGTGGGGCGCACCAGGTCTGGGGCTCCCAAAGACTAAGGGCTGGGGCGACCTGGCCTCGGGCTCCCAAAATCTAAGGGCTAGGGCGACCCAGGCCTGGGGCTCCCAAGCCTAAGCGCTGGGGAGCCCCAGGCCAGGGGCTCCCTAAGCCTAAGTGCTGTGGCGCCCCAGGCCTCGGGCTCCCTAAGCCTAAGTGTGGGGGCGCCCCTGGCCTGGCGCTTCCAAAGCCTAAGGGCTGGGGCGCCCCAGGCCTGGGGCTCCCTAAACTTAAGGTCTGGGGAGCCCTAGGCCTGGGGCTTCAAAAGCCTAAGGGCTGGGGCGCCCCATGACTTGAGTTCCAAAGCCTAAGGCCTGGGGCGCCACAGGCCTGTCGCTCCCAAAGCCTAAGGGCTGGGGCGCCCCAGGTCTGGGGCTCCCAAAGCCTAAGGGCTGGGGCGCCCCAGGCCTGGGGCTCCCTAAGCCTAAGGGCTGGGGTGTCCCATGCCAGGGGCTCCCTAAGCCTTAGGGCTGGGGCGCCCCAGGCCTGAGGCTCCCTAAGCCTAAGGGGTGGGGCGCCCTAGGCCTGGGGCTAACTATGAATAAGGGCTGGGGCGCCCCAGGACTGGGGCTAACTAAGAATAAGGGCTGGGCGCCCCAGGCCTGGGGCTCCCTCAGGCTAAAGGCCGTGGCGCCCCAGGTTTGGGGCTCCCTAAGCCTAAGGGCTTCGGCGCCCCAGGCCTCGGGCTCCCAAAGCCTAAGGGCTGCGGCGCCCCAGGCCTGGGGCTCCCAAAGCGTAAGGGCTGGGGCCCCTCAGGCCTGGGGCTCCCTAAGCCTAATTGCTGGGGCGGCGCATGTCTGGGGCACCCTAAGCCTAAGGACTGGGGCGCCCCAGACCTGGTGCTCTCAAAGCCTAATGGCTAGGGCGCCTCAGGCCTGGGGCTCCCAAAGCCTAAGGGATGGCGCGACCCAGGCCTGGGCCTCCCTAATCCTAAGGGCTGGGGCGCCTCAGGCCTGGGGCTCCCTAAGCATATGGGCTGGGGCGTCCCAGGCCTGGTTCTCCCTAAGTCTAAGGGCTGGGTGCAAGAGGCCGGGGCCTCCCAAAGCTTAAGGGCTGGGGCGCCCCATGCCTGGGGTTCCAAAGCCTAAGGGTTGGGGCGCCGCAGGCCTGGGGCTCCCAAAATCTATGGTCAGGGGCGTCCCAGGCCTGGGCCTCCCAAAGCCTACGGGCTGAGGTGCCCCAGGCCTGGGGCTCCCAAACCTAAGGGCTGGGGCGCACCAGGTCTGGGGCTCCCAAAGACTAAGGGCTTGGGCGACCTGGCCTCGGGCTCCCAAAATCTAAGGGCTAGGGCGACCCAGGCCTGGGGCTCCCAAGCCTAAGGTCTGGGGAGCCCCAGGCCAGGGGCTCCCTAAGCCTAAGGGCTGTGGCGCCCCAGGCCTGGGGCTCCCTAAGCTTAAGGGCTGGGGCGTCCCAGGACTTGGGCTCCCTAAGCATAAGGGCTGGGGCGTCCCATGCCTGGTTCTCCCTAAGTCTAAGGGCTGGGTGCAAGAGGCCGGCGCCTGCCAAAGCTTAAGGGCTGGGGCGCCCCATGCCTGGGGTTCCAAAGCCTAAGGGTTGGGGCGCCGCAGGCCTGGGGCTCCCAAAATCTATGGTCAGGGGCGTCCCAGGCCTGGGCCTCCCAAAGCTTAAGGGCTGAGGTGCCCCAGGCCTGGGGCTCCCAAAGCCTAAGGGCTGGGGCGCCCCAGGTCTGGGGCTCCCTAATCGTTAGGAATGGGGCGCCCCAGACCTGGGGCTCCCAAAGCCTAAGGGCTGGGGTACCCCAGGCCTGGGGCTAACTAAGACTAAGGGCTAGGGCCCCCCAGACCTGGAGCTATCAAAGCCTAAGGACTGGGGCGTCCCAGGCCTTGGGCTTCTTAAGCCTAAGGGCTGTGGCGCCCCAGGCCTGGGGCTCCCTAAGCCTAAGGGCTGGGGTGTCCCAGGCCTGGGGCTCCCAAAGACTAATGGCTGGGGCGCCTCAGTACTGGCCATACAAAATACTGAGGGCTGGGATGCCCCAGGCCTTGGGCTCCCAAAGCCTAATTGCTGGGGAGCCCCAGGTCTGGGGCTCTCAAAGCCTAAGGGCTGGGGCGACCCTGGGCTGGCTCTCCCTAAGCCTAAGGGCTGGGGCCCCCAGGCCTGGGGCTCCCAAAGACTAAGGGAAGGGGCGACCCAAGCCTGGGGCTCCCAAAGCCTAAGGAATGGGGCGCCTCAGGCCTGGGGCACCCTAAGCCTAAGGGCTGGGGCGCCCCAGACCTGGGGCTCTCAAAGCCTAATGGCTGGGGCGCCTCAGGCCTGGCGCTCCCAAAGCCTAAGGGCTGGTGCGCCCCAGGTCTGGGGCTCCCAAAGCCTAAGGGCTGGGGCGCCCCGGCCTGCGGCTCCATAAGCCTAAGGGCTGGGGCGTCCCAGGCCTGGGGCTCCCTAAACTTATGGGCTGGGGCGCCCCAGGCTTGGGGCTCCCAAAGCCTAAGGGCTGGGGCGCCCCATGACTGGGGTTCCAAAGCCTAAGGCCTGGGGCGCCACAGGCCTGTCGATCCGAAAGCCTAAGGGCTGGGGTACCCCAGGTCTGGGGCTCCCAAAGCCTAAGGGCTGGGGCGCCCCTGGCCTGGGGCTCCCTAAGCCTAAGGGCTGGGGTGCCCCATGCCAGGGGCTCCCTAAGCCTTAGGGCTGGGGCGCCCCAGGCCTGAGGCTCCCTAAGCCTAAGGACTGGGGCGCCCTAGGCCTAGGGCTAACTATGAATAAGGGCTGGGGCGCCCCAGGACTGGGGCTAACTAAGAATAAGGGCTGGGCGCCCCAGGCCTGGGGCTCCCTAAGGCTAAAGGCTGTGGCGCGCCAGGTGTGGGGCTCCCTAAGCATAAGGGCTGGGGCGCCCCAGGCCTGGGGCTCCCAAAGCCTAAGGAATGGGGCGCCTCAGGCCTGGGGCTCCCTAAGCTTAAGTTCTGGGGAGCCTCAGGCCTAGGGCTCCCAAAGCCTAAGGGCTGGGGCGCCCCAGGCCTGTGGCTCCCTAAGCCTAAGGGCTCGGGCATCCCAGGCCTGGGGCTCCCTAAGCTTAAGGGCTGGGGCGCCCCAGGCCTGGGCCTCCCAAAGCCTAAGGGTTGGGGCGCCCCATGCCTGGGGTTCCAAAGCCTAAGGGCAGGGACGCCACAGGCCTGGGGCTCCCAAAACCTATGGGCTGGGGCGTCCCATGCCTGGGGCTCCCAAAGCCTAAGGGCTGAGGCGCACCAGACCTGGGGCTCCCTAAGACTAAGGTCTGGGTCGACCCGGCCTCAGGCTCCCAAAACCTAAGGGCTGGGGCGCCCCAGGCCTGGGGCTCCCAAAATCTATGGGCTGGGGCGTCCCAGTCCTGGTGCTCCAAAACCTAAGGGCTTGGGCGCCACGGCATCGGGCTCCCAAAGCCTAAGGGCTGGGATGCCCCAGCCCTGGGGCTCCAAAGCGTAAGGGCTGGTGTGCCCTAGGCCTGGGGCTCCCTAAGCCTAAGGGCTGGGGCGCCCCAAGCCTTGGGCTCCCACAGCCTAAGGGCTGTGGTGCCCCATGCCAGGGGCTCACTAAGCCTTAGGGCTGGGGCGCCCCAGGCCTGAGACTTCCTAAGCCTAAGGACTGGGGCGCCCTAGGCCTGGGGCTCCCAAACATAAGGGCTGGGGCGCCCCAGGGCTGGGGCTAACTTAGCCTAAGTGCTGGGTGCCCCAGGCCTGGGACTCCCTAATGCTAAGGGCTGGGGCGACCCAGGCCTGGGGCGCCCCAAGTCTCGGGGTCCCTAAGCCTTAGGGTTGCGGGGCCCCAGGCCTGGGTCTCTCAAAGCCCAAGGGCTGCGGGGCCCCAGGCCTGGGGCTTCAAAGCCTAAGGGCTGGGGCACCCCAGGCCTGGGACTCTCTAAGCCCAAGGGCTGGGGCGCCCCAGGCCTGGTGCTCCCTAAGCCTAATTGCTGGGGGCCGCATGTCTGGGGCTCTCTAAGCCTAAGGGCTGGGGCGACCCAGGCCTGGGGCTCCCTAAGCCTAAGGGCTGGGGTGCCCCAGGATAGGGGCTCCCTAATTTAAGAGCTGGGGCTCACCAAGCCTGGGGCTCCCAAAGCCTAAGGGCTGGGGCGCCCCAGGCCAGGGGCTCCCAAAGCCCAAGGGCTCAGGCGTCCCTGACCTGGGGCACCCTAAGCCTAAGGGCTGCGGTGCCCCAGGCCTTGGGCTCCCACAGCCCTAGGGATGGGGTGCCCCTGCCAGGGGCTCCCTAAGCCTTAGGGCTGGGGCGACCCATGCCTGAGGCTCCCTAAGCCTAAGGGCTGGGGCACCCTAGGCCTGGGGTTCCCAAAGCCTAAGGGCTGGGGCACCCCTGGACTGGGGCTAACTAAGCCTAAGTGCTGTGCGCCCCAGGCCTAGGGCTCCCTAAGGCTAAAGGCTGGGGCGACCCAGGGCTGGGGCGCCCCAGGTCTGGGGCTCCCTAAGCCTAAGGGCTGCGACGCCCCAGGCCTGGGGCTCCCAAAGTCTAAGGGCTGGGGCGCCCCAGTCCTGGGGCTCCCAAAGCCTAAGGGCTGGGGCGCCCAAGGGCTGGGGATCCCTAAGCCTAAGGGCTGGGGCACCCCAGGCCTGGGGCTCCCTAAACCTAAGTGTTGTGGCGCCCCTGGCTAGGGGCTCAATAAGTTAAAGAGCTGGGGCTCAAAAGGCCTGTGGCTCCCTAAGCCAAAGGGCTGGGGCGCCCCAAGCCTGGGGTTCCAAAAGCCTAAGGAATGGGTCGCCTCAGGCCTGGGGCTCCCAAGCTTAAGTGCTGGGGCGCCCCAGGCCTGGGGCTCCCTAAGCCTTAGGGCTGGGGCGCCCTAGGCCTGGGGCTCCCAAAAGCCTAAGAGCTGTGGTGCCCCAAGACTGGGGCTAACTAAGCCCAAGGGCTGGGCGCCCCATGCCGGGGGCTCCCTAAGCCTAATTGCTGGGGCGCACCAGGCCTGGGGCTCCCTAAGCCTAAGTGTTGGGGCGCCTCAGGCCAGGGGCTCCTTAATCTAAGAGTTGGGGCTCACCAGGCCTGGGGCTCCCAAAGCCTAAGTGCTGGGGCTCCCCAGGCCTGGGGCTCCCAAAACCCAAGGGCTGAGGCATCCCAGGCCTGGGGCACCCTAAGACTAAGGGCTGGGGCGCCCCATGCATGGGGCTCCCTAATCCTAAGGGCTGGGGCGCCCCAGGTCTGGGGCTACTTAAGCCTAAGGGCTAGGGCGCCCCAGGCCTGGGGCTCAAAAAACCGATGAGCTGAGGCGTCCCAGTCCTGGTGCTCCCAAAGCCTAAGGGCTGGGGCCCCCCAGGCTTGGGGCTCCCTAAGCCTAAGGACTGGGGTGCCCCAGGTCTGGGGCTACTTAAGCCTAAGGGCTGGGGCACCCCAGGCCTGGGGCTCAAAAAACCGATGGGCTGAGGCATCCCAGTCCTGGTGCTCCCAAAGCCTAAGGGCTGGGGCGCCCCAGGCCTGGGGCTCCCTAAGCCTAAGGGCTGGGGCGCCCCAGGCCTTGGGCTCCCACAGCCTAAGGGCTGTGGTGCCCCATGCCAGGGGCTCCCGAAGCCTTAGGGCTGGGGAGCCCCAAGCCTGAGGCTCCCTAAGCCTAAGGGCTGGGGCACCCTAGGCCTCGGGCTCCCAAAGCCTAAGGGCTGAGGCGCCCCAGGACTGGGGCTAACTAAGCCTAAGGGCTAGGCGCCCCAGGCCTAGGGCTCCCTAAGGCTAAAGGCTGGGGCGACCCAGGGTTGGGGCGCCCCAGGTCTGGGGCTCCCTATGCCTAAGAGCTGGGGCGCCCCAGGCCTGGGGTTCCCTAACCCTAAGGGCTTTGGTGCCCCTGGCCTGGGGCTCCCTAAGCCTAGGAGCTGGGGCGCCCCAGACCTGGGGCTCCCTAACCCTAAGGGCTTGGGCGCCCAAGGCCTAGATCTCCCTAAAGCTAAGGCCTGGGGCTCCCAAAGCCTAAGGGCTTGGGTGCCCCAGGCCTGGGGCTCCCTAAGCCTAAGGGCTGGGGCGCCCCATTCCTGGGGCCCCTTAAGCCTTAGGGCTGATGCGTCCCAGGCCTGGGTCTCCCTAAGCCTAAGGGCTGGGGCGCAACAGACCTGAGGCTTCCAAAGACTAAGGGCAGGGGCGTCCCAGGCCTGGGGCTCCCTAAGCCTAAGGGCTGGGGCGTCCCAGGCCAGGTGCTCCCTAAGCCTAAGTGCTGGAGCGCCCCAGGCCTGGGGTTCCCTAAGCCTAAGGGTTTTGGTGCCCTGGGCCTGGGGCTCCCTAAGCCTAAGGGCTGGGGCTCCCCAGGCCTGGGGCTCCCTATGCTTAAGGGTTGGAGCACCCCAGCCTGGGGCTCCCTAAGCCTAAGGGCTGGGGCGCCACAGGCCTGGGGCACCCTAAGACTAGGGCTGGGGCGCGCCTGGCCTGGGGTCCCCAAAACCTAAGGGCAGGGGCGCCCCACGCCTGGGGCTCCGTAAGCCTAAGGGCTTGGGCACCTCAGGCCAGGAGCTCCCTAAGCTTAAGGGCTGGGGCACCCCAGGCCTGGGGCTCCCTAAGCGTAAGGGCTGTGGCGCCCCGGGCCAGGGGCTCCCTAAGCCTAAGGGCTGGGGCGCCCCAGGCGTGGGGCTCCCTAAGCCTAAGGGCTGTGGTGCCCCAGGCCAGGGGCTCCCTAAACCTAAGGCTGTGCGGCAAACCAAACTGAGCTCAGGGGGAGCTGGTCTGTGGGTTATGTTAGCCATAAAGTGAGCAGTTTGAACTCACCAGCCACCACTCAAAGGGAGAAAGAGGAGGCTTTCTGCTCCCATGGACTTACAGTCTATGAAGTGGCAGGGAGCATTTCTATGCCTGCTATGATTAGGATCTCGGAGGGTGAGGGTGCAGTTGGTTTGGACCTGTCTTCAGGCCATTTCCCAGATGGGCTTCCAGCAGTGGCTCTGCCTTCAGGAATGTCTGATGACCTTGAGGGCAGCAAAGTCCTAAACAGACTCTGGCAGTGGTTCTCAACCTTCCTAATACAGGTCCTCTTGTTGTGGTGATGACCCCCTCCCCCAACCATTAAATGATTTTCTTGCTACTTCATCACTGTAATTTTGCTACAGTTATGAATAGGGTGAGCCCTGTGAAAGGGTCATATGACTCCCAAAGGGGTCGCAACCCACAAGTTGAGAACCACTGCACTAAGTGTTCCCCTCCCAGGCAGCCCTACCAGTGTCTGGTGTGCATAGTTCTGTGAGGTGAGAGAAATGGACTTAGTGTCTGCTTCTGGTGACAGTTGATGTGGGTGGGCTTTCTCCCTATATCAAATCCCTCTCAGGCCATTTGTCACCAGAACAGAGGGAGCCATGCACAAAAAAGCAAAAAGAGGATGCAGCACAGCAGGACAGCAAGCAGAACAAAGATTGAATAAGCACAATTCACTTCAATCATGAATCGGGTGCCCTTGAGATGTGAAGAAGACCCCAGTCTAGTGACATTAGATCAGGTTTAGGGATTGAGTGAAGGGACCCCTCTTGGCTCCCCACAGTCCCTATTTTGCTTTCCCATTGACCCTGACCCTTGCATCGTGATTGGTCCTTATTCCAGCATGATGGTTGGTTTCATAACCACGGCATATGGGAATGTGTTAGTCGATAGGTTATACAGGCACAGCCTCTGGAATGGGTAAGTGAGGAGGCGATTTGGGCTCGCTCATGCAGACCTCTAGTTGTCCTTGACATGACTGGTAGAAGGGATCATGTGAAGTGATTTGAGATCGGCGTTGAGATCTGATAGGTCATGCAGACTTCTAGCTGATCCTGGAAGTACACTATTTTAAGGAAACAGAATGTTTGGCGTTTAAGTCGTATTTGAGCTTAAATTTTGAGCAATAGGCTGTGGCTCACAGTGAGAGTCTATGTGGAGACCTTACATCCATTTTGAGGGGCCACAGTTTAAGCCGCCATTGAGTTCTTTCCTACTGCTGACTGGCAGTGGAAAGCTTGTCCCTCAGGCAGTGTGCTTGCGTCCACTCCCCGGGCCCGACTCAAAGATATACGGTAGTGTGCACATCCCAATGAAGGTCCCGCTCATGCTCTCACAGGCCCTCCTGAAACTCCATGATTTGATCTGTCTTCAGTCACAATTTTGTGACAAAGTTGTTTGTATTCTATGTTTTGTTTAAATTTTCAGGAGCCCAGGTGGTAATGCTGGATAGTGTTGGACTATGAAGAGCAAGGTCGCTGGTTCAAAGCCACTAGTCATTCCACAGGAGAAAGATGAGGTTATTGCTTCCTGGAAAGGTAGCAACTTCAGGATCCTTACACAGAGTCATTATGAGTCAGAGTCAGCAGGACAGAATGGGTGTCATTTTATTTAAGTCACTGTGGCTGTGGGTCCTTCCGACACCATTTTGGCCTTATGCGGATGCTCTCCTTCATCCAGAACAGCAGTGTGTGCCTTTTTCTTGTGTAAAACTTAGCAAAGGAGTTCCTAATAAAATATAGTTGAATTGGGAGTCTTTTCCCCCTTAAAACAAAGTAATTACATAAATAGAAACGCGACTATGGTGCTAATAACCAGTTGGAGAGTTGAGAGAGCTGAACTCTCAATCCTGATAGAAACCCATTGTGACTGAGCACCTGCTCAAGGTCATCCACAGCCTATGAGGTTGAGCCTATGTGTTGGGGAGTAATTGTGTACATAGTTAACAATTTATCTTTCTAAAGATTCTGTCTAAAACTTACTTTAAATAATAAGTTTTCCCCTGGGCTAGGTAAAGTTCAGAGAGTTTAACCCCCTAGGATCCACCCCCTCTCAGCATTCATCATGTTAGGCCAGAGGAGGCAAATCACACCCACTACCCAGGGAGCATTGCTTCCAAAAGCACATTGCCTGTGCCGGGGCAGAGGGGAGGTACCCGGACCAGAAATGCTGACAGAGTGGAACCAGAGAGCTCAGCCCCCAGCTTCCCGAGGGAGCAGCTGTGATGGTTCACTTCTGGATGAATATGTTTAAGCAAAGGCCAAGGGCATGACTTGGGCAGCACGAAAAGCATATGTGCAGAGGTTGTTCACTACATTCCAGAAATTCACACACTCTCCGGAGGCTCCTTGGCTCAATGGCAGGAAGTCATTGGTGGCTTCCACCTTCAATCCCAAAAGGTCACTGCCGTCCAGTAGATTCCAACCACAGTGACCCTATATGGAGTTTTCAAGACTGTAAATCTTCATGGGAGCCAGTAGTCTCATTGTCCCCCTTGGGACAGGGAGCTAGCAGCCCGTTTTGCCACCAGGGCTCCTTCCTCTCTAATTCTGGATCCAGTCCCTCCGAATATCCTTCCCTGCCCTTGTCTAGGCTTCTTAAATGCGTTCCACGCTGCTTATGTTAGTCTGGGTGCATTTGAGAAACAAATCCACAGAAACACGTATGTATAAGAGAGTTGCATGTAAAGGGTGATTGCACATCAAGAAAACATGCTCGCATGTGCTTATGCACCCGCTTTGTCTTCAGCGATCATGTTGGGGTAGGCTGGTGTGCTTTTTCTATGTGGGCTTTGTTGTTTCTTAGCTAGATGGTCCCCTGTTTATCTTCCAGTCTTTAAGACCCCAGACGCTATATCCTTTGATAGCCGGGCACCATGGTGCTTAACTACTACACCACCAGGGTTCATTAGCATGTGACTTATCTCCTGTCATTCACACTAGATGCTCAAAATAGCAGGAGAACAGGTTTCTCCTTTGTGGCCACACCAGGTACTGACAGAACCAAGAACAGAGACACAGTTATATATCTTGACTATCATTTGCATATTATATGCCAGGAATCCCTAGGAAGTGTCTTGGAATTGTTCTACTCTGGTTCAAATTTCACACACCCTCGCAGTTTCCATACTGACTTTGCCAAACCCCTAGTAACTGATTTGCACCTCCTATCAACTTGGAGAAAACACCCTATGCCAGATATAGAAGTGGACATACTTGGTACCCAGAAAACCTGTTCAGTGTTTTGAGGGCGGCTCAGCAAACACCCTATGTCAGACATAGAAGTGGACATACTTGGTACCCAGAAAACCTGTTCAGTGTTTTGAGGGCGGCTCAGCAAACAAAATGGGCACAGTGATTAAGCATTCAGCTGCTAACACAACGGTCAACTCTGTAGTGGTTCTGCAAGAGAAGGATATGGTTGTTGACCCCCCAAAAGAGTTACAAACTTGGAAACCCTACGGGTATTTGTATAGGGTCGCTATGTGTTCCAATTGAGATGATTGTCATAGGTTGGGTTTGGTTTAACCCGTCTTACTGAGTATATACATACTCCTTCTTTACACGCGATCAGTTACTTTAGAGGAAAAAGACATGCCTGTCCCAGAACAATCCAAGGACTGGTAAAGGCAACACCCACAAAGACACTCCCTCTGCCTGCCGAACTCTAAAATGCTGCCCATAAAACACTGCCTGGTAATATGTGGGCAGCACACTGGGGAGGTGCAGCAAATGTGTGTTGAATGTATGAGGCCATTTCATAGTTTGGTTGCACAATCAGGGTGTCTGTCATAAAGCCCATCTCTTTGACTCCACCTCTCAGCAGAGATGAACACAAGCTTCCCGTTTTTTTTTTCGGCAATGTCCTTGTCAAATAAAAGTTCCTTGTAGATCAGTAACTTGCCACAGAGCAAAAGATATGGGAAGAGGCTCATCTTTCTCCTGGATATGAAATAGAATGGCAAGCCCTTCCCTCCAACACACACACACACACACACACATGCACACACATGCGTGCACACACACCCCTGCCTTACAACTACATTCGGTTGATTAGCAAACAAAGCTCTACAACCCAACTATGTGTTTTTCTTCTCCAGAGGAATGACGGACTTATATACCCTGCATTGTCTTTTTTTAATGGAATTGCCCCAGTTCTCCTCACCTTTTCGTAGATAGTGCAGTGAACTATTAGGTAACTGCAAGTATTGAAAACTAGTATTGACTTCCAGTTTGTGTCACCTTTGGCTTTGAGCACCCTCCACTTCTCTAGTAAGCTTTCCATTGCTTTGGGGAAATTTTCTCTCTCTGAATTTATTATGTGAGGGGGGTAGTGTAATAATCAATGTGCCTATGGAGGACTATCCTTCATGACCTAAACTCATTAAGGGGCAGTGCCTGATGGAGCATCAGGTTGGAGGAAGGCTTATTAACAACCTGCATTATACAGATGACACAATTTTGCTGAAAATGAGAAGGACTTGATTCACTTGCTGTTGAAGATGAAGGATTAAAGCCTTCAGTTTGGATTATGACTCAATGTAAAGAAAGCCCAGACCCTCACAACTGGACCTATTGATAACATCATGATAAATGGAGGAAAGTTCGAAATTGTCAAGGATTTTGTCTTGCTTGAATCCACAATCAATTCTCAGGGAAGCAGCAGAGAAGAGAACAAATGACACATTTCACTAGTCAAATCTGCTACATGAGACCTCTTTAAAGTGTTGAAAAGCAAGAGATTACTTTGAGGACTGGGGCGGGTTGACCCAGGTCATGGTATTTTCAACTGTCTCATATTCATGTGAAAGTTGAACACTGAATAAGGAAGACCAAAGAAGAATAGATATATTTGATTAGTATTGATGTAAAAGAGTAATGAATGTACCATGGACTGCCAAAAGAACAAACCCATCTAACTTGGGTGAAGTACAGCCAGAATGTTCCTCAGGGCAAGGATAATGAGACTTCGCCTTAACTTTGACATGTTGTCCGGAGAGATCAGTCCCTGGAGCAGGACATCGTGTTCTGGAAAGTAGAGGGGCAATGAAAAAGAGGAAGGCCCTCAACAAAAGGGATTGACACAGTGGCTGCAACAATGGGCTCAAACTTAAGAACAACTGTGAGAATGGTACAGGACCGGGTAGTGTATGATTATGTTGTATGTATGGTCACAATGAATCCAAACCCTCCCTATGACACTGAACAACAACAACAACCACCACCTGACTGAATCCTCTGGGAGGACTCTTGAATGTGAGAAAAATGGAACGAAGCCAGAGGAAGGATTGGAGGATGTCTTAAGTTCTTGTCTTAATCTCCTTAACCAAAAATTATCCAACAAGTCAGTAGCCTTAAAACACTTTTCCCCCTGCTTTGGAGCTTACAGGTTCAAATTTGGGGTGCGACTCTAGGTCAGGGTCCTTCTTTGTGGATACCAGAAAGTTCCTTGGCATTCCTCGCTATTTTTCTCCCCGTACTGTGTGTTACTGGGTCTATCCTGGCCTTTAACTCAGAAGTCTTTAGGTTTAGGCTCAAGCCTATTCTCATATGGCCTCATTTTTTTTAACATTTTATTAGGGACTCATACAACTCTTATCACAATCCATACATATACATACACCAATTGTATAAAGCACATCTGTACATTCTTTGCCCTAATCATTTTCTTTTTTTAACATTTTATTAGGGGCTCATACAACTCTTATCACAATTCATACATATACACATAAACTGTATAAAGCACATCCGCACATTCCCTGCCCCAATCCTTCTCAAAGCATTTGCTCTCCACTTAAGCCCTTTGCATCAGGTCTCCTTTTTTTTCCTCTCGCTCCCTGCTTCCGCCTCCCTCATGTACCCTTGGTAATTTATACATTGTTATTTTGTCATATCTTGCCCTATCCCGAGTCTTCCATCCCCCCCTTCTCTGCTGTCAATCTCCCAGGGAGGAGGTCACATGTGGATCCTCTTAATCAGTTCCCCCTTTCCAACCCACTCACCCTCCACTCTCCCATCATCGCCCCTCACACCTTTGGTCCTGAAGGTATCATCCACCCTGGATTCCCTGTGCCTCCCGCCCCCGTATGCACCAGTGTACAACCTCTGCCATATCCAGCCCTGCAAGGTAGAATTTGGATCATGGTAGTTGGGGGCAGGAAGCATCCAGGATCTGGGGGAAAGCTGTGTTCTTCATCGGTACTACCTCGCACCCTGACTGACCCATCTCCTCTTCTAAACTCCTCAATGAGGGGATCTCCAGTGGCCTTAGGGCCTCATTTATATTACAAAAGAACTCCATTCTTTTCAAACAGGATCATGTCCACCAAGGTTCAAATTTCTCACATATTTTGAGGGGGCTACAGATCAATCCATAATGGTTCTTTTGGGTAGCTGTAACAAATGGCTACCAATCGAGTGACTTAAACAGCAGGCATTTGTTCTCTCACTTTTCTGAAGGGCCAAGGGTTAAAATTAAGGTGTGGGCAAGATTCATTCCTTCTGAGAGCTCTGAGGGAGAATCAAAGTAGCCTCTCTCTGCTTCTGGTCACTGCTGCTAATCCTTGATATTTCTTGGCTTGTAGATGCACTGATCCAATCTCTGCCAGTGTCTTCACACGGGGTCTCTGTGTGCCCAGTCCTCTTCTTATAAGAACACACCAATCAGTGCATGTAGCATCCATCTGAAATCTAAACCCAGAAAGATGGAGCTCTTGAAATCCTTAACTAAGCACATCTGCCAAGACCTCCTCTCCAAGTAAGGCCATAGCCTCAGGTTCCATGTGAACATGAATGGGTGTGTGTGAATGTGATTTAATGTACTACAGAGGGCACGCTTTGGCCTCAGGAGGAGTGTTTCGCCAGTACCTGCTTCACAGCCCTGAGATTGCCCAGGCATTTGCCACATGTTCTTGTCTTCCCACCATTTATCCACCTATAGGCCTTTTCCCCTAAGTTAGTCAAGCGTCAGTTTCTGTCACTTGTGATCATGACCCTCCCTCCCGCCCAGGTCACAAATTTAAACTGCTACAGGCGGTTTCTTTAATGGGCACTATGTTATTCTGACTAGCAAGCAATCCTAAGGAGGGAGGATGAATCAGCAAGAACCCGCTTGCTTCATCTAGCTTCAGGGCAGTCCACAGAGGATTGATCCCTGAGCCACTAACGAATTTTGCAACTGTCACAGAACAATGCAAATAAGTAAGATCCACATCTGCTGAACACCATCATGAGGTCAAACTGTGTGTAAATAAATGCCTGTTTCAAGGAGTGAGTAAATCCTTAGGTATGGAGTGACAGGTCTTTGTTGGCACAAACACAGCAAGGCATTATGGGTCGGATATTAATGAACTCATGCTCCTGGGCCTCACAGAGCCCCAGCTCAACTGCTTCAACTTGTTGACAAACTGAACTCAGGGTACCCGGAGAGAGCACTACCATTTTGATGAACAGGGTTGGTTGGGGATGATGCTTCCTAACTTGCATTTTAATATAAATTTGATGCTTCATCTGAGCAATGTGGAAAGAGCATTCAGATAAAAGAGAGGGACAAACATCAAGTGACCAGAGGATGAAACTTCTATCTAATCTGTGCCCACTGGAATTGCTTCGTGGGAAGGTATTTTTTGGGGGTGTGGGGTTGTTCCCCTACCCTGCTCCAAGCCTTCCTCATCATGCCCACCCCCACCCCAGCATACATCCTACTGGAAGAATGTCTCTGAATAATGAAGTTTTAATAAATGAAGCTTTAATGAGCCTGATAGTCTGCCTAAGACCCCTTCAAATTGTAGTCTTTCATTTGTATTCTTCCATCCTTTTTGAAGAAATGAACCTGATGGCAGGTAGTATGTTTCCTTTCCAGGATGAGCTGATAGAGACTCACGCTGCTGCAGTGGGAGGTAAAACATTAAAAGGCCCTTTGTGGCTATGAGACATGCCCACTCTCCAAGAGACACTGGGCAGGTTTGCTGAAGCTCCTCAGAATTGACTAGTGGCCCTGGTCCACCCATCTCAACCAACCCAGTCTTCATTTGCACTGCATGCCGTCTCTGAGCTCCAACTGCATGCTTCATTTGAGGATGACAAAGCCTCTATTGTCTGAGAAGATGCGCAGACATATAAACTAATCAATGCTCCCCCTGTCCCCGGGGAGTGTGAAATTCTCCCATCATGACTCACCAGCTTCCCTGGAAATTCCTGTCTTAACTCAGGCACTTAATATCAATGGTGTCTCTGCTTCCTTCCTTCTTGCACCCCCCCCCAGGCATTAACTGTCATCCTTCCTCTCCCTTAAATATACTTTGAATCTATTCAATTCATGCCATCCCTACTGCCCCAAGGTGTGTCTTGCATTGACTATGAAACTAGATTCTGTATCCATTTTCCAGGGCTGTCAAAACAAAGCATCGTAACTCAGGTGGCTTTTAAGAACAGTCCACCACCTGTCTATCAGTTCGTGGTGCAGTGGTAGCTAGAGTGTTGCTGTGAAATTGGAAGCCGTGCCACCGATATGACAAACCCCAGAAGGGTCAGCAATGATGGGCAGGCTTCAGTGGAACCTCGAGCCCTGTGGTGCTCAACCTTCCTTTAATACAGTTCCTCATGTTGTGGTGACCCCCAACCATAAAATCATTTTCCTTGCTACTTCATAACTGTAATTTTGCTACTGCCATGAATCGGGTGACTCGTGTTAAAAGGTCGCTGGACCCCAAAAGGGGTCACAACCCACAGATTTAGAACCACTGCTCTAGCCTAAGGCAGACTAGGAAGAAAGACCTGGTGATCTACTTCCAAATATTAACAAATGAAAGCCTTATGGGTCACAACAAAATATGGTCCTATAGAGTGCTGGAAGATGAGCCACTGACCTGCACACAACAGCTACAAAAATAGACTCAAACACACCAACAAAGGCCTGCTGAACTCCAAAGCCCTAACAAACCCACTGCCCTCAAGTCCATGCCAACTCATAGCCGCCCTATAGGACAGGGGCGAACTGTGTATTAGTCTGGGTATGCTAGAGAAAATCGAGGGAGACTCATGTGTATGAGAGAGAGTTGGTGGTTTTTAAAAATCATTTCCCTATTATTTAATCATTATATTAGGGATTCATACAACTCTTATCACAATCCATCCATCCATCCATTATAAAGCACATTTATACATTCATTGCCCTCATCATTGTCAAAACATTTGCTCTCCACATAAGCCCCTGGCACCTGCTCCTCATTTTTCTCCTCCCTCCCCACTCCCCCCTCCTTATGAACCCTTGATAATTTTATTGGGGGCTCATACAACTCTTATCACAGTCATTCATTCCATCCATCCATCCATCCATCCATCCATCCATCCATCCATCCATCCATCCATCCACCCATTGTGTGTCAAGTGCATTTGTACATGTGTTGCCCTCATCCTTCTCAAAATATTTGCTTTCTACTTGAGCCCTTGGTATCAGCTCCTCATTTCCCCACTTCCATCCTCCTCCCCCTCCCTCATAAATCCTTGATAATATATAAATTATTTTGGCATATCTTACACGTCAAACATCTCACTTCCCCCACTTTTCTGTTGTCCGTCCCCCAGGGCAGAGGTTTTATGTAGATCCTTGTAATCGGTTCACTCTTTCTACCCCACCTTCCCTCCACCCTCCTGGTATTGCCACTCTCACCACTGGTCCTGAAGAGATCATCTGTCGTGAATACCCTGTTTCCAGCTCCTGTCTGTACCAGAGTACATGTTCTGGTCTAATTCTACCTTATAAGTCCAGAGAGAGAGTTTTATATCAATCAGTAACTGTACATTAAGCAAACGTCCCAGCCCAGTGCAGATCAAATCCATAAGTCTGATATTAGCCCATATGTCTGATACTAATCTATAAATTCCTTTTCAGACCCATGAAACCTGTGCAGTGATGCTGAATGCAGGATAATCACAGGCCAATGGGTGGAAAGTCTTGTGGATCCAGTGGCATTGTAAGCATCTTAGTGCTGGCAGCGATCTCTCTGAGGCTTCTTTGGCTTCAGAGGTCTGGTCGCATCCATTTGGCTTGCCTTCTGTGATGTCTCCCAACGAGTAGCAGAGAGAGAGAGAGAGAGAGAGAGAGAGAGAGAGAGAGAGAGAGAGAGAGAGAGAGAGGTGTCTTCCACCTCCAAGGAGGAAGTACCAGATTTCTCAGAGTTCTCAGGAGAAGGCTATGCCCACATAAAAATCTAACTGACTATCTCCAGATTGGCAGCCTACACTCCACGCCTACACTCCTAATCCTTAACTCGACACAAGATTAGGTGACTACCACAGGCTCCTAATCCATAACAAGCCCATTTATTTTTTCCCTGCATACCAACACCAATCCATTACCCAAAGCTTTACCCAATGGGTGGAGATCTACTTCTAAAACATGAATATAGAAAAATCGCCTTTGCTTGAAGTCTCTCAAGGAAATGCTCACTGAAAACTCCATCCTATTATCTCACCTCCCCCAAATTAGTCTTCTTCTGGGCTTTCAGTCACACCAAGATCTCTCCTGCCCCAAGGCCTTTACATGCACTGTCATCTCTTCCAAGCCCTGAAGTGCCAAGTTCACAGTTCCAGTTAATCTCCCTGATGCTGAATTTTAAGAACTGTGTGTGTGGGAGGGAAGGGGTTGGGCTGTGTGTTGAACTGCTGGGTTTTGGAGCCATTTGTTATGCAACCTCATTTTGTCAATAACTGGTTAATTAATGCAGCATTCATTTGCCCTTCTTCCACTCACAGCACATGGCTTGTATCTTTGGGATCACTCTTCCACCATGCTCCATCTCCATGCTTCTGCTGGCATTGTTCCAATCTGCCAGCTCCAGGCCTGCCTAGTCAGGGCATGACTTTCCTCTGTCCAAAGGGACTGGGTCAGACTCAGTATGTGACTCATGCTAGGTTAATGATATCTAACCCTAAAAATGCCCCAGAAACAATTACCCCATTGCCAATGAGTCCATTTTGAATCATAGAAGGCCCCTGTTGGGTGTCTCAGACACTAAATATTTATGTGAGCAGAAAGTTCCATCTTTTTTCCCTATGAGGTAGCTGGTAGGGTAGCACTGGCAACCTTGCAGTTAGCAATCCAATGCTTACCTGATAGTACCACCAATGATTAGAAAGGAAAAGAGCCTCTCTCTAATAGAATTCCTGAGCTTCTAGATAAAACTACAGCTGTCATCAGGAAGCCTGCGTGAAACTCAAAAGGAAACAGCACTGAAAGGAAAAGGTTCAAACTCTGATGGTATCAACTGAGTGCCAGAACCCAGCTATTCCTGATGCTCTGTCCCCAGACTTACAAATTCCATAAACCTACCCATTAATTCCTTCTCCTGTTCCTTCCCTTCTCACGCCCCAAGGTACTTTGACTTAGCTTTGAAGGCACTCACAACTTCACGGGTTCTGCCTTGCACAGGTGTCTGCTTGCTTCCAGTTCAGTCCTGACATTGTCCCTATCTTTAGCCATGTTAGGCTTGCGTCCTAGAGCTTTCCTTTGCTTGTCTCCCTATTGCTCTTGTCCTATGAAGTCTGTGGCTTTATCTTTAAGTCTAAGTCCTGCCCTTCCGCTTTCATAGAAATCTGTCTCTGTATCTTGGCTCGTGGCACGTTGTGTCCTTCAAAGATGACTGTCCTAATGTTGCACATCGCACATTCTCTTGTTACAAGATGAGTTTGTGTTCATTTTTCCAGAAACAGGGCCTGCTTTCCCACTTCCTTGCATCTTGGCAGGCCTTTGACTATGCCAGAAGTGTTGCTCTGTGACTTCCACCTGGTCGTATTGGGTTGTTCACCATTGGGACCCTGTCAGGATATTGCAAGGAAGACCAAGCCAAATGAAAATGTCACATATAGGGTTCTTCTTGAGCTCCAACCAACAGAAGTATCAGTCGTGTGAGGGAGTGAGTCTTAAGAGAGCTGCAGCCTCTGTCTTTGAGCTACCCCAGCTAATGCTTGATGAAGCCAAAACTAGTGTCCTCACTGAGCTCTGCCCAGATTGCAGATTTGTGAGCAAAATTGATATTATCATTACTTTAAGATCTTAATTGTGGGGATACTTTCTGTTAGCAGCAGATCATCAGAATACTGCCTAATCAGACTGCATTGCCAGTTTTACTCTCTCCCTCCATATATCTATCTATCTATAGATATAGATAGAGATAGAGATAGAGATAGAGATAGAGATAGAGATGGATAGATAGATGATATAGATATAGATAGATATAGATATAGATATAGATATAGATATAGATATAGATATAGATATAGATATAGATATAGATATAGATATAGATATAGATTTAGATTTAGATATAGATTTAGATATAGATTTAGATATAGATTTAGATATAGATTTAGATATAGATTTAGATATAGATTTAGATATAGATTTAGATATAGATTTAGATATAGATATAGATATAGTTATAGATATCCTCCACTCATCTGAAAGTTGGTTGTACTATAATGGTTTGTGTATTGTTATGATGCTGGAAGCTCTGTTCCCAGAATTTCAAATACCAGCAGGATTGCCCATGGTGGACAGGTTTCAGTGAAGCTTCTAGACTAAGACAGACAAGGAAGAGGGGCCTGACCGTCCACTTCCAAAAATTACTGAAAGAAAACCTTATGGATCACAAGAGAACACTGACTGACTAATGTGTTTTGGACACACTATCAGTGGACAATTGCTAGAGGAAGACATCATATTTGATGAAATAGAGGGACAGGGAAGATCCTTGTTGAGGCAGATTGACCTAATCGCTGCAACAATGGACTTCAACATTCAGGAATGTGTGACAATGGTGCCAGATAAGACAGCACTCCATTCCATTTCATATAAGGTCTCCATGGATCACAGTAGACTTGATGGCACTCTCTATATGTTTGTCTTCAGTGACTTCCCATAGGGCTGCTCTGCCTGGCAGCCTCTATTCTTCATGCTTCCAAATGGGGAGCACAACAGGTCCATAGTCACTGATATTCCCCTCAATCACCAGGTAAAGTAAGGAGGCATGAAGCTAACTAGGTTGTTCTCTTTACCTTGTCTCTCTTCTTTTTCCCCTCCTCCAACAGGGCTAGAGGGGGTAAATACTTACCTTGCAGTCTAGAAGAGAATTTCTTCCACACCAAAATCTTCTCCTTCCTCAAAAGGCACATACATGCCTTTCTCCTTGTTTTGAATTAAAATGGCAGATGGGATGGTAGGAAAGAAAATGAACTAGTCTAACAGAATGGCCAAACAGATTTACCTTCCACATAAGAATGCAAATAACTCCTCAATCTTGTTATAGAGTCATGATATGATGAGCTCCATCAAAGCACAGTAGAACACCACGGAAGTCAGACCAGAAAGACAATATTGAGTTGATTTTGTATGAGAGATTCTAGTTGCTAATTATACTTTTCATAACAGACAGATGGCAGGTATAGAAGCCCAGACTGAAAATGTCTTTATCCAATTGCCTGCCTAAATATATATTTGCAATATGGTCTTCAAAGGGAATACTTTCTTTACCTTAAATTCCATTTCTTTTTCCGCTCTTTTATGTAATTTTATTTAAGTATCATTGGTGTACAATAAACCATAGTGTGTTTTCCTCTTTGAGGTTTTTAAAAAGAATCATTTTATTGGGGGCTCCTACAACTCTTAGTACAATCTATACATAAATCCACTGTGTACATTTGTTGCCATCATCATTCTCAAAACATTTGCTTTCTACTTGAGCCCTTGGTATTAGCTCCTCATTTCCCCTCCTTCCCCCTCCCCCTCCCTCATGGACCCTTGATAATTTATAAATTATTATTCTGTCCTATCTTACACTGTCCGACATCTACCGTCACCCACTTTTTTGTTGTCCCTCCCTCATGGAGGAGGTTATATGTAGATCCTTGTAATCAGATCCCTCTTTCTACCCCACCTTTCCTCCACCCTCCTGTTATTGCTACTCTCAGCACCAGTCCTGAAAGGGTCATCTGTCCTGGTTTCCCTGTGTTTCCAGTTCCTATATGGACCAGTGTATATTCTCTGGTCTAGCCAGGTTTGTAAGGTAGAATTGGGATCATGATAGTGGGCGCGGTAGCATTTAGGAACGAGAGGAAAGTTATATGTTTCATCGTTGCTACACTGCATCCTGACTGTCTCATCTCCTCCCAGCGACCCTTCTGTAAGGGGTTGTCCAGTTGCCTACAGATAGATCTTGGATCTCCTAACTGTCCCCCCCCCATTCACAATGATATGATTCTTTTTGTTCTTTATGCCTGATACCTGATCCCTTCTACATCTTGTGATCACACAGGCTGGTGTGCTTCTTTCATGTGTGCTTTATTGCTTCTGAGTTAGATGGCCACTTGTGAACCTTCTAGTCTTTAAAACCCTAGACTATCTTTTGATAGATAGGCTCCATAAGCTTTCTTCACCTCATTTGTTTATACACCCACTTTTTGTCTTGAGTGATTGTGTCGGGAAGGTGACCATCATGGAATACCAGTTCCTTAAATTCCATATCTATAGGCTTAAGTCTTACCCACAGGAAGCCTATTTTTATTTTATCCCTGGAACAAAATCTTGCAATAATTTTCTCTTTTTGGGTAAGTCCATCCTGAATCACTTATCCTTTAACATTTACAAGAATTTATCTGTAACCAACCCCATTTACATAGTCTCATTCATGCTATTTCCACAATAATTGCTAATAACCCTATTTTTTAGAATCGGAAGAAAGCATCAGCATCAATATCCCATTGCCACTGAGTTGATTTCAACTCATGGGTACCCTATAGGACAGAATAGTATTGCCTCATAGGTTTCCAAGGCTGGAAAAAAATCTCTTTATTGTGAGATGGGTGAAGCTTTACAGAATACATCCATTTTCCATGTGACAGTTCACACATATTTTGCTTCATGATATTGACTGCAGTCTGCTCAACGTAATATCACTTATCGCACTTCCTCCTTGTATTTCCTGTTTCCATTCCCCCTTCTTTCCTGACCCTTCTGAACTTTATCTTTGAATAAATTATATCCTTTTGATTCAAATAGTTGATTAGTGTTACTTTTTACCTTATAGATCTACCTATTGTTTGGCTGAAGATTGAGCCAAGGGAGTGAGTTCAGTTCCAGATCTGAAGGTGCCTAAGGACAACAGTCTTGTGGGTTCCAAGAATCTCTCTCTGAGCAATACCCCTGAACTTTTAAAATAAGTTTAAATTTTGTTGCACATATTTTTCCTTTCTATCCCAAAATTCCAAAGCAAACTCATTATCATTGTGTTGAAGCTGACTCATAGAGACCCTACAAGATAGAATAGAACTTCACCCTTTCATTTTCCAAGGCTTAAATCTTTACCAGGGCAGACAAACTCATATTTCTCACATGGACCACCTGATAGGTTAGAACCACTTACTTTGTGGTTAGGAGCTCAATGAGGAGTCCACTCTGCCATTAGAGCTCGTTAAGAATGCTATGCAGGATTCCCTAATGCTATCCCTCTCAGATCAGTTGGTAGTGGTAATAAATGTAAATCTTAAGGGGGTCAGACTGCCACATCGTAACTCTTCCTTGGGGAAGATGGGGGTTTTGAACTGCTGATTGATTAGCCCTTAAGTGCTTAATTACTGCCTCACCAGGGTTCTCCTTAACATCAGAACAGTGGACACTTATTGGTTTATCTTGCTGGTCTCTGTTCCCTAAAAATTGCACTTCATCCACAGGGTTTTCTTCCACAACACACAGCTGCTAGTGTTTTTGTTTTTTTTCTCCACATGACTTCACCTTCCTGGTCAAAGCTGATTTGTCCAGTGCTAAACACACAATGAAAACATAGCCATATTTGCACACTACACAATTTGAAGTGAGACAGCAAGCTATTTGTTGAGTTTACTTGAATGACAGAAGTCTAAAAGGAAGTGTTATGATGCAGGAAACAGTGAGTTTTGATGTCCAGGATCTATGCTGGGGACCCAGTTGGCACTCCGAATGACTATTCAAAGTGATGGTATGAATTCTCCTCTTCCATGACCTACACATATAATAGATATAACCACTAAGTCCATGATTTGACAAATGTCTTGTGTGATTGAGTTTTGGTTCCCCATAGGATTAGATCCTGAGACAAAGGTTTTAATTAAGCCATTTTGGGGGGAGATATCAATAAGGAAATGGGAAACAGAAAAGGGAAAGAAGGCAGCCAATGAAAAGTACATTATCAAACAATTTAAAATTGTGAGCAACTGGAGGTTAATCTTACTGGAGACACTCTAGAAAATCCACTAGTTATTCTGCCCAGAATGTGAGGGAGTGTGGCTATTTGTCCAACAACTCCTATGGGTCATTGGTTAAGGGTTACTCCAGGAAGCAAGAATTAACTCCACAACCTCCTAAGCCATGCATGCTCAGGTACAGTGGTCTACAGAAACTAGAGAAAGCAGGAAGAGAGATATGCTGGTCATTCGGAATTAGGCTAGCATGCCAAGTTGTCAGACATGTCAGGTTCAGCACTATCATAACTTGTGAGATATACCACTGGTATTTCAAACACAAGCATAGTTACCCGTGGTGGAAAATTTTCAGAAAAGCTTACAAGCTAAATAGACTAGAAAGAATAACCTGCCAATCTACATCTGAAAAAAATAGTGGTGTTTGTGGAGCACATTGATAGCAGTGGAATATTTTTTCATATAGTGCAGGATGATGAACCCCTCAAGTTGGAAGACACTCAAAATATAATTGGGGAAGAGCTGTCTCCTCAAAGTAGAGTTGACCTTAGTGATATAAAGTTTTCAGGACCTATATTTGTTGATGTGGCAATGACTCAAAATGAGAAGAAACAGCAGTACTGCAATAACCACTAACAAGAAGATGGGATGCATGAAATATGGATCTAGAAAAATTGGAAGCCATGAAAAAATGGAACACATAAAGATCAAACACTCTAGGTGTTATTGAACTGAAATAGACTGGTATTGGCCATTTTGAATGTCACAATAATATGGTTTACATACCAGAGTAACAAATTTGAAAGGAATGGATGACTTTCATGTTAAAAAAGAGAATGTTTCAACATCGATTCCAATGTTCACCATTGTTAGGTGTAGGATATATTACACCTACAAGGATGAATAATTAATAAAGTTATTATTCAAATTGACACACCAACCACTAATGCTAACAATAAAGCCATTGAGGATTTTTACCAACCTTTTCAGTCTGAAATTGATGAAACATGCAATCAAGATTACTGATGACTTGAATGCAAAAATTGGAAACTAAGGAGGAGGATCACTAGTTAGAAAATATGGCCATGGGGATGGAAGCCACATGGGAGATCTCATGACAGAATATTCCAATAAGGATGGCTTATTGATTGAACATTTATTTTTCAGTGATGTAAACAGTAACCATAGACATGGATCATGTATATTGGATAGAAATACACAGGAATTAAATCAACTACATCTGTTGAAATAAACTACTATATATACTCGAGTATAACCCAAGGCAACTAATTTTACCCCCCAAAGCTGGGGTGCTTTTTCAGCATAAAAAATGTGCAGAAAAAAACTCGGCTTATACTCAAGTATTTACGGTATAAAGAAGTTCAATATCATCAGTCACGAGACTGGAGACCAACTGTGGAACAAACCATCAATGGCAAATTCAACTCGAATTCCAACAATATTAAAACAAGTCCCCAAGAGTCAACGTATGAATTTGAGTATATCTCATCTAAATTAGAGGATACTTCAAGGAGAAAGTTGACACATTGAACACAAATCACCTGAGATGATACGAGTTCTGCAATAATATCAAGAACATCATAAATAAAGAAATTCAAAGATAATTAAAAAGATAGAAACTAAAGAAAAGACAAAATGGATGTCACGTTGAATGTGGAGTAGCTGAAGCCAATGAAAGAAATGATGAAGTACGAAAAAGAGAGAGAGAGAAATATAGAAATAATTGATGAAGTAAAGACGCTGAATAAAGAAGCTGAACACAAAATTTCAAAGGGGAATTAAAAAAGATGGAATAAAGAATTATATGAAAAGGTGCAAAGACCTGGAATTAGGACAGCAAAAATGAAAAGCATGTGCATTTCACTAGCTGAAAAAATGGAAGAGAAATTCAAAATACAGAATTACACAGATAGCATCAAAAGAAGGTGAAAGGGATTCACTGACCACATGAAGCCCAGGCTCCACAGGGCTGAGTCCAGAAGACCAAGATAGCATAGGGTTCTCACTGCAGATTGCTCTGAGGGTACTCACAGTAGTAGGCCCTGGATCAACTTGGGAAAATGTAGAACTCAAAATAAGAAGACTAACCTTAGGATATGATAGGCACTAGTGGAATTCCCATTTGACACCTGACCTCACCTCCATGGCTCAACTTTCAGCCCCCAAATAGGAGACCTATACTGTCAACGATGTACAATTCAGAGCCCAGCATTTGTCAGGGAGTTACTCAGAAGGCAGGAAGGAATGGGAACGAAAGACCAATGGAAATGGCAAACAAAGGGAGGGAATAGGAAAAGTAGTATTGCATTGTAGGTATTGCAATCAATATCATAAAACATTGCATGAATTGTAAGGAAAATCAATTTACTCTGTAGATTTTCCCTCACATCACAATCAAAACAGTGTAAAAAGAAAATAAGTCATATGACCGAGTACACTGGTAGATCTTGCTGAAGACCAATTTCCAGTGTTAAAAGATGTCACTTTGAAGAATAAGGCACAGCTGAGCCCTAGTGGTATAGTGGTTACAAATATAATGCGTCAGAACCAACCCAGTTGGGTTGCTCAACACAAGATCAACAGTTCAGCTCCCATACAAAGTTCCAGTATTGGAAACCCACAGGGATATCTCTCCCCTGTCCTATAGAGTTGCTAAGGGTTGGAATCAAGTTGATGGCAGTGAACTGGATGTAAGCCAGGCTGACTAGAGACACAAATCAAGTGCCACTCATATATGTGCAATAAATAGTTTTCTATCAAGAAGTCATTATAGTATTTCTATTTCAAGGAAATATCCCAGGCCAGTCCAACTCAAGTCCATAAGTCCAACACTAGCCCATAAGTTCCTTTCCAACTTACGCAGTTACATGCAATGATGCAGAATGCAGGGATGTCAACGGCCAGTGATTGCAATGTCTTGTGGACCCAAGGTCGATGGAAGCATGGCAAGACTCTGGCAGCTCTCAACGTGGGCAGGGAGCAGTCAGGTGAATGCAAAAAGAAGGGGAGGTTCCCAGGGCCCTCCTTATGAGAAGGCCATGGCCACAAAGAGGCACCATCAGGCTATGGTGTGATTGACAGATTGGATACCAACCTTACACTTTTACATATCTTCAAACTGACATAAAATTATATAACTATCATACTATGGCATTTTCAATCACCTCATATGTACTTGAAAATGGACAATAATTATGAAAGGTAGAATAAAAGTTGATGTCTTTGAATTATGATGCTGGTGAAGAATATTGAATATTCCATGGACTTTCAGAAGAAGGAACAAATCTTTCTTGGCGGAAGTAGAGCCAGAATGCTTCCTAGATGTGAGAATGGCAAGACTTCATATCACATACTTTGGACATGTTAACAGCTGAGCATAGTCCCTAGAGAAGGATATCATACTTGATAAACTGGAGTGGTGAAAAAAAGAAGAAGGTCCTCAATGGGATGAATTGGCATACTGGCTGCAAAAACGGTCTCCAACATTCACTGTGAGGAAACAGGATGTGGGTGCTATGAGTTAGAGCCAAATTAACAGTGTCTAACAATGACAACTCCCCTCCCCCGCCCCATCTGTCAATTTGCTGCACTGTGGTAGCTTGTGCTTTGCTGTAATGCTGGGAGTTAGTCCACTAGTACTTCAAATACCAGGCAGGATCACCCACGGTGAACAGATTTCAACACAGCTTCCAGTCTAAGAACTGACAGGACGACAAAACAATCAGTCCACTTCTGAGGGATTCACCATTGAAAACTTTCTGCATAGCAGTAAAATATTGTCTGATATAATGCCAGAAAATGAGCCCCTCAGATTGCAAGACAATCAAAATATCACCGAGAAAGAGAGCTTCCTCAAAGTAGAGTCCACCTTAATGATAACTCAAAACTTCACAACAGGAGCTGTAGATAACATCATAATAAATGGAGAAAATATTGAAGTTATCAAGGATTTCGTGTTGCTTAGATTCACAACTAATGCTCATGGAAACAACAATCAAGAAAACCAAATAACATATTGCATTAGGCAAATCTACTGCACATAACCACTTTAAAGTACGGAAGATCAAGAATTTCACTTAGGATTAAGTTGCGCCTGGCCCAAGGCATGGTATTTTCCGCCACATCTTATGCATGTGAAATTTGAACATTGAATGAGAACGACTGAAGGAGAACTGGTGCATTTGAATTAAGGTACTGACAAAAAAATACTGAAAGTACCATGGGTGGAGAGAAGAACAAACAAATCTGTCTGAGAAGAAGTGCAGCTAAATGTTCCTTGGCAGATAGGATGGCGAGACTTCATCTCCTGTACTTTGCAGATGTTATCAGGACAGACCAGTCCCTGGAGGACATCATACACATTACAGTAGAGGGGTTGCAAAAAGAGGAAGACACCCGATCAAATGGATCGAGACAATTCCTACAACAATGGGCTCAAACATAACAAAATTTTTGAGTATGGAGCAGGACCAGGCAATGTTTCATTCTGTTGTGTAGGCATTATTATGAGACAGAACTGACTTGAAGGCATCTAGCAACAAAGTGTACTAAAGCTTTCTGGCACCTTCATTTGCTGATGGATTATAATTCAAAATGAGAAAAATCATTGCAACCATTCATTAATAATCAGAACATGGAACGTGAAAAATAAGAATCTAGGAAAATTGGAAATCATAAAAAACGGAATCTGACCTATAAAGATCAGTATCCTAGGCATTGGTGAGTTGAAATAGTCCCTTTGAATCTTAAAATGATAAGAATGACTATGCTGACAATGACAAATTCAAAAGAATGTCTCTTTCATCCTCAAAAAGAGCATTTCTAGATCTATCTTGAAATGCAATGCTGCCTGTGACAGAATAATATCTAATATCTATCTTCACACACAAGGAAGGCCGGTTAATAGAACCATTATTCAAATTTTCTCACAAACCACTAAAGCCAACTTCTTTAATCTGAAATTGATCACACATGTACTGAAAATGCATTAATGGAAACAAAAAGGAAGGAAGAGTAATTAGAAACTATGGCTTTGGGGATCGAAAAGAAGCTGAAGAATGCATGAAAGAATTCTGAAAGAGCAATAACTGCCTCATTGCAAACATCTTTATTCAACAACAGGAGCGGCATATATACATGTGGAATACACAGGAATGGAACTGATTATATCTGTGGGAAGACATGATAGAGAAGCTCAATATCATTGAGACAAAATAAGACCAGGGGCCAACTATGTAACAGACTATCAATTACTAATATGCAAGTTCAAGTCATACCTGAAGAAAATTAAAATAAGAACGCAAAAGAGCCCAAATACAGCCTACATTATATCTGTGGTCGGCTGGGGTTTCTAGAGAAACAAACCAGTGATACTGATACATGCAGAAGAAGAAAATTTATATCAATAAAGAATTTTACATTAAGAAGTCCACACAACAAGAAACCCCAGTCCAACTCCAGCCCATAAATCAGATGCAAACTAGAGGCCCTTCCAGACTCATGAAGCTGTTGGAGGAATAGCCCAAGAAACAGGAAAACCACAGGTTGGTGGAGGCAGAGTTGGGAGAATCCAAAGTCAACAGGCAGTTGGCAGGCCACAGACAGCTCTTAGGGTCAGCAGGTCTCATGGTGATTGCCATCCCAAGAAGCCAGACGTAGGGTCCAGGGTCTTTTCATCAGGAAGAAAAAGAGTGAGCCCATTCTCCACAGTCTACTTATAGCTATGAAATAGGTCACACCCCCAAGGAGACTGTGACCTGCACCTTCTGAAGATCCTGGTCAAGCTAAATTGACACCAAACCTTACTATCACAATATCTCACCTGAATTTAGAGCCTATCTCAAGAATGGTTCAGACATATTGAACATTAATGATCAGCTACCAGAAGACTTGTGAAATAGCATCAAGGTCATCAATCTTTTTTTTTTTTTGTCATGTCAACTGGGGCTATTTATTTATTTATCATAAATTATTTTATTGGGGGCTCCTCAAAAAGATCATTAATAATACAGGAAAGAAAGAAAATACTACAGTGGATATCAGAGGAGACTGTGAAACTTGCTCTTGAACCTAAAGCAGCTAAAGCAAATGGAAGAAATGATGAAATAAAAGAGTTGAACAGAAAAATTTGAAAGGCCAGCTTGAGAAGATAAAGTAAAGAATTATATTGTAACGTGTAAAGACCTGGAATTAGGAAAGCAAAAGGAATGAGTACAGTCAGCATATCATAAATTGAAAGAACAGAAGAAAAAATCCAAGCCTTGGACTAAACTGTTGAAGGATTGTTTATCAAACTATTGAATGATGCAGGGAGAATCCAAAGAACATGGAAGGAGTATACAGAGTCTCTGTACCCAAGAATTAGTTGAGGTTCTACTAGTTCAAAAGGCCAAGAGGAAGTTGAAGCTGCAATGTAAGCATTAGTGCAAAGCAAGGAAGGGATAGGAATGGAAATATTTCAACATGCTCATGCAGTGATAGTCCATGTCAAGAAATTTGGAAGATAGCTATCTGGCCAACCAACTGGAAGTGATTAATATTTGTGTCCATTCTAAAGAAATATGACGCAACAAAATCTGCAAATTAATTTAAAATAACATTAATATGACATGCAAGTACAATTTTATTGAAGATAACTTTAAAAGTAGTTATAGCAATATGTCAACAGGAAGCTGCCAGAAATCCAGGCTGTATTAAAAGAGGGCATGAGGCAAGGTATATCAATGCTGATTTCAGATGGACCTTGGCTGAAAACAGAGGATACAAGGAAAATGCTTACTTATGTACTATTGACTATGCAGAGGATTTTACTGTGTATCATAACAAACTTTGGGTAGCATATGAATACATATGAGAACAATGGGAATTCCCGTACATTTAATTGTGCTCCTGTGGTACCTGTACATAAACCAACAGGAAGTGGTTCGAATAGAACAAGGGGATACTGCGTGGTTTAAAATCAGGAGAGTGTGTGTTGTGGTTATATCCTTTCACCATATGTGTTAGACAGGGTTCTCTAGAGAAACAAAACCAGGACATTTATGATTTGATAGATAGATAGAACACGAAGGAATATAACAGCTAATTAGTCCACATAGCAGTACAGAGGACTCAGTTTAACTCACTTCCATGCAACAGTAAATATGGCAGTACAGCCAGGCAGCAAACTGCAGAACTAGGTAAGGCAGCCACACACTGGTCTGATCACCAGAGAGCAACTGAGAGATAGGTGTGGCTTGCTGAGCCATTTATCTCTTTGCCCACTAATCAAACTGCGAACTTATTAATCCCACATGTTCTTATTGGCCAGGTTGGCACTATAAACCTACCTATCTATCACACTATACTTATTCAAATAATCTGAGAAGCTGCTCTGTATGAAGAAGTTGAGGCATCTGAATTGGAGGAAGAATCATTAACAACCTGTGTTATGCAGATGACCCAATCTTACTGGCTGAAAGTCAATAGGCCTTGAAGTACTTACTGATAAAGCTCATATAAATTAGTCTTCAACACTAAGAATACAAATGTCTTCTCAACTTGACAAATATAAACACACAACATCATTACAAATAGAGAAATGTAGCTAAACTCTATTTTACTTGGACCCACAATCAATACTCACAGAAGCAGCAGTCAATAAATCAACGTATTTCATTGGAAAAATCTGTTGTAAAAGACCTCTTTAAAATGTGAAAGAGCAAATGTTTTACTCTGGGGATTAGCAAGTTATGCCTGCTTTTAGCCTTGATATTTTTAATCACCTTAGATGCATGTGAAAGGAGTCTTAATTTCAGTGTCTGGTATGGGTTGAATGACTCACAGCAAGGTTGGTGGTTCAACCCACTTGCTGCTCCACAGAAGAAAGAGGAAGCTATTTGACCCTGTAAAGATTTACAGCCTTGGAAACCCTATATGGTCACTATGAATAACAATAGACTTGATGGTAATGTTTGACATATGCATGTGAAAGATGGACCATAATTAAGGAAGACTGAAGAAAATATGATGCCTTTAAAATATGATGTTGCAAATAATATTGAATATACCACGAATGCCCAGCAGAACAAAGAGGTCTGTCCCAGAAGAAGTACAGCCAGAATGTGTTTTAGAAGTGAGGATGGTAAAACTTCATTTCATATATTTTGAACCTGGTATTAGGAGAAATTAGTCCCTAGAAAAGGACAAAATACTTGGTAGAGCATCATCAAAATACAGGTAAACCCGGAATGAGATGGATCAACACAGTGGCTATAACAATAGGCTAAAATATGACCATTGTGAGGATGTCACAGGACTAGAAAGGCTTTTATTCTATTGTGCATAGGGTCACTATAAGTGGCAGTGTGTGAGTTTTTGTTGATTAACAACACTGGGATATGAGCAATGTCCCCATGTCATATGCTAAACTGTCACCATGCTGGACACAGTTGATCTTTGTGGCTTTAGAGGGTAATTATTTGGAGGGTTATGATTCCACTGAATTTTTTTCTGTGTATTCAAACTATTCCATCCTAAGATTCTACAGATCTATCCAAACCAAGCTCACTGCCATTGAATCAATGCTAACTCATATCGACCCTACAGGACATGGGTAAAATTGTACCTGTGAGGTTCTGAGACTGTACCTCTTTACAGAGTAGAGTCCCATCTTTCTCCCGAAGAGCAGCCGGTGATTTCAAAATACCGACCGTGCAATTAGCAGCCCAATGTGTATCCAAGAACTATTCAGGGAAGCTAGAGGGAGAGCATGAAAAGAAATGAGTAGTTGAGGTGGTTGGATGCGCATCCATCCCTTTGTTCTACTCTCTATGACTTTTTCTGAGTTCATTCAAAATGTAAATTAAGACACAAAATAGAATTCTACCCAACCCTGCTATATGCCTAAACAGTATCCATTTTTCTCATTCTTACTACTAATAGAAGCTCAATTTTGTTTAGGGTGATAATGTACCTACTTAAATCGCTCACTCCTAGGCTGCCTTGCAGCTATGCATAAACATTTGACCCAGTTTGGGCCAAATATGTGTAGGAGAAAGATACTGAGTAGGACTCCCAAGAAAGTTTTTGTTGTTGTTTAAGGCAAAACACTTGTCTGGCATAACCCATTTCATTTTTGTCCTTGGCTCTTCTGCTGTCATGCTCCCTAGTCAGAATATTGAAAGATGGGAGAGTCACATAGGTTACATGAGTTTGGCAGACCAAAAAGCATGCATTCTCCTATATCCAAGATGAGTCCCTGAGCAAATACGCCAGACCTCGGCTACCTATTTCAAGACTTACTATTGTATAAGACAAACCCCTGTGTGGTGCAAAGGGTTAACACAATTCACTGCTAAGCCAAAGATGCCTTGGAAGAAAAACCTGGCAATCTGGTTTAAAAATTCAGCCCTTGAAAACTTCATGGAGCACAGTTCTACCCTGAATCATATGGGGTAACTGTAAATCAGAATCAATTCAGTGGCAACTGGTTTGGTATTTTTGGTGTTAATATAAGAAAAATTAAGCTTTTGTGATTAGACCACTAGAGTCGGTTTGTTTTTTTCCCATGTAGCCAGATGCAATTTGGACTGATAGAGAAATAATTAAAAGAATGTAGAGTTAAGTAAGCGTAATGATTATGGAACTAATCATTTAGCAATGGGCTGCTAACCACAAGGTCAGTAGTTCAAATGCACCAGTCACTCAGGGGGAGAAAAGTGAAGCTCTCTGCTTCTGTAAAGATTTACAGTCTTGGAAGCCCTATATGGGGTTGCTATAAGTTGTAATCAACTTGATAGCATTGTATTTGTTTGAGTTTGGTGACTAGTATGTAAGCTTTGAGGGGGTAGTAATAGATACTTTGAATACTATTCTTAGCACTATAGGTATTATGTCTTTTGCAAATGGATAAACGAACAAAAGCGATATTCATTTTGTGTTTTATGTAGTTTGCCTTATTCTTCCAAGAAGATTGCTCAAGTGTTAAGACCCAGTCTTCTCAGGCATACTTGAATAAAAGAATAACTGATAGACACAGACTTGAACCCTTGCCTGTGTGATCATTGGTGTGTCACTGTTTTTCAATCCATTTCTCATCTGTGAACTGGGGATTACACACGTAGCCCACAGGGTTCTTTTGGAGATTCAGAGTAATATGTGTGTCTTTGATAGAGTGCCCGTGCATGCCGAGCTTATTCCTCAGGCCTGGGTGCAGGGAGTCTATTTGAGATCTGATGGCAGGGAGTGGGAATAGGAAAGCTGACGCAAGACTGAGTTAGGGGGAGAAGCAATCACAATGGGAACGGGGTGTTGAGGCTTTTAATGTAGGATACAGGGGCTTGATTCCCCCAGGACTTCTGAGGAACATGGGTTCTGTCCTAGAATTGTCTACCAGAAACAGGAGGCTGGGCTCTTCTTCGCCTGTAGTGGTGTTGAGCATTCCTCCTAGTAAGGTGACCTCTCCTACCTTCCTGGGTTTGGCTTTCCATGCCTTTGAAAAGGCTTCGAGGCAGAAGGACATGGAGAGCTGCGTGCTGCACAGTTGTGATAAGACACCATTTCAGCAGGAGCCTGCACTTACATAGAGCCGTTCGCCACTGCTATGATGGATATCAGGAGGAGCCCTGGAAGTGCAGTGGTTACAAGTTGGTTTGCTAACTTCAAGGTCAGCAGCTCAAAACTACTAGCTCCAAGGAAGAAAGATGGGGTTTTCTACTCCAATAAAGAGTTGTAGTGTTTGAAACTCGCAGGGGGCAATTGTACACTGCCCCACAGGATCGCTATGAGTCGGTATTGACTGGAAGGCAGTGAGATGGTGTCAGAGATGGGTCAAAGGAATGTGGCATGGCAACCCTAAGAATCTGCTACAGAACCAGAAAGTGCCTGGGATAGATGAGTTTATTGTGCTTGGCCTTTTAAAACCATCAAACGGGCAACAGTTAGAAAGTCAAACATACCAAGTGTCATTGGAGATCCGGGGAAAGCAGAGAAACACTGCTAATGATGCAGGTTTGCTGCACAGCATTCTGGCAGAGCTTAGTGAAAGTCCATTGAATGGACCCTAGGACCTAGTGAGCCCCTCCTGGGCGTACAACCAAAGAAGCGCAGTCACTGAGTTGACTTTCATTCCTCGTGACCCTATCAAACAAAGCTGAATGGTCCCATGATGTTTTCAAGGCTTCTATTGGGAAGTAGACAGCCATGCCTTTATCCCCCAGTGTGTGGAAGACGGCTTCAAACTACTGACCTTTGGGTTAGCAGCCAAGCACTTAATATCTCCCCCATCAAAGCTCTCTCCTGGATGTAGAAAAACAAACAAAACCCCAGTTGATTCTTCCTCATTAGCAACCCTACAAGGCACAGTAGAATTGCTGCTTTAGGTTAACAAAACTAAATTCTTACGACAGCAGACAGCCTCTCTTTGCTCCATGGAATAGCTGGTGGGTTGGAACTGCTCACCTTGGGGTTAGCAGCCCAACACATAATTCCTGGGTATATAGGCCAAGCTATTTATCCAATTCACAGGGCCCTTGGGACATTTTTACAAGAATGGTCACCACACTGATACCTGCAGTAGAGAAGAGTTGGAGCTGAATTGGATGCCAATCAACAGACAACTGAAGAAGGAAACAAAAGAAAGATGATGATTGCTCATGACCAAGTGGCACGCAGCAGCACATACAATTGATATGCAGCATGGCAATAACTCTTAATGACATTGCAAGGAGTTGAAAAGGTCAAAAACGGAATGAGATTTATATTGCAGTACCATTCATGGAAGCTGAAAGCCCATTCACCAAGCAGCATGGTCTAGTGCACATGGCTGTATGCCTATAAGGACACACACACACCAAGCACCCAGCAGGGGGTATTAGTCTGAAGAGGGGAATGGAAGTGATGTGAATGTGGAAAAGGAGGGACAAAACACAAGCAGGGCCTGACATTGATCAGGGTTCACGGTGTGCTATAAAGTAGGCATGATTAATCACTTCCCTGTACCAGAAGGCTGAGCTAGATTTTTAAAGCAAATCGAGTGCCTGGAACACAATGGTTGTTAGCTGCTGTTGAGTCAGTCTCCATTCCAACTCACTGTGACAACCAGCTCCCAGTGACTCCATGGGCAATATTCTCTCTGGTCCTGCACCATCTCTTTGGTTGTGCATCAGATTGTGATTCACAGGGGTTTTCGTTAACTATTTTTCAGAAGAAGAAAGCCACGCTCTTCTTCATCGCTCATCTTATTCTGGACACATCACAGAAACAGGTTCAGTCTCAAAGCCGCACCCAACCAAGCTTCCCCATTTCAGTATCATAGCAACACAGAATCAGTTCAGTACCTCAGCAATAACCAAGCATCCCCCTGACAAATGAGTGTTGGATGCACATGAGTTTCATTGTCTTGGACTCAAACCCAGATCTCCCACATGAAAAAGGAGAATTCTACAACTGAACCACCAATTTACCCTCAGAATATAATATGTATCCAGTAAATGGTTATTAAGAATGTGGCTGCCAGGAAAATCCAGCAATTTCCTGCCAAGGCTTAACACTAATATCTTCCCCCACACACTAGAAGGCTGCAGAGGAATGACTTTCTCCATGCCAGCCCTGGTATCTAGACAAGGGACCCTAACACTGAGCCACTGAGCCCCAGCAGGCTGGGGAGCAATGTCAAATTGGATGAGGGACAATCCTGGTTGAGTTAGTTTCCCTAAGCTCGCAGGGCAGTTTAGCATGTCCACAGCTGTGTTCAGAATAGCCATGCGATTACCACCGAGAGAAATTCTACATGCTTTCACACCCCATGCTAGTCGTTGCAGCCATCGTTGAGTACAGTTCATGCTCATCACTATCTAGAACTCACGGTGACGCTGTGGGTGAGCCGTTGGGCAGGTAACCTCAAGGTTGGCAGTTCAAAGGCACCAGTTGTTCACTGAGAGGAAGGTGAGATGATCTGCTCCTGTAAAGATTTAGCCTGAGGAATTTTATATAGGGTCACAGTGAGTCAGGATCAACTCAATGGTGTTGGTTTGGTTTATTAGACCCACTATCAGATCATATTTAATGTTTTTATTAACATGTATATTTGCCACAAATCCAATGTCTTTTATTTTTATCACTGCATTTCAATACAATTTGTGCCTTTGTGATTCTGTATTTCATTGGAGGTATTTGGAAATATTATTCTGGGGAGTGGGCAGGTGTTCCATAGCCTTTCCTAAATGCCAAAAGGATCCATGGGGTTGCAATGGTTAAGACCCTCTAATAGAGTTTATCAAAGAGCCCTGGAGGCACAATGGTTAAGTGCTCAGCTGCTATCCAAAAGGTTGAAGGTTTGAACCCACCAGTGGCTCTGTTCTTGGAAGAAAAACCAGGCAACTCATTCTTATAAAGATTACAGCATAGAAAAGCCTAGAGCAGTGGTTCTCAAACTTCCTAATGCCACAACCCGTTCATACAGTTCCTCATGTTGTGGTGACCTCCACAACCATAAAAATATTCTCATTGCTACTTCATAACTGTAATTTTGTTACAGTCACCCTGTGCAAGGGTCCCACAGGTGGAGAACCATTGGTCTAGAGAGCTCTGCACTGATGCATTGAGTCACTATGAGTTGGACTGGACTAGAAGGTTCCTAACAAAATCACCAACAATCATTTTTTACCATACCTTGTTAACTCAAAAAGATTAACAAGCAATTTCACAAATGAGGACATCCAGTTGCCCCTCCAAACTGGACAAGCATGAGTTAAATGGTGACCTTGACCCCACGGTGTCCTCCAGTTGGTGCCATGCTGCCTTTATTCCCTCTGCCTCTCAGTTCTGTGGAGAAGAAGGGGAAAGGGAGGGAAAGAAAAAGAAAGAAATGAAAAGATAATTTTCCCAGCTTCTTCACATCACTGAATTGAACTTTACTTTTAATAAAAGTATTATGAAATGGAAATGGTGCTTTCACTATTTTGCTTTTAGGTGATATTCAGAGACATGGTGCTGGTAATTATTTGAGCCGGGGAGGTTAGTGTGCAGACTTTCTGAACATGGTTGAGCCAGCATGCCCCCTTCCAGGCCTAGCATTTCCCTGGACTATGAGAAGTTATAGACAGTCTACCCTCTTCTTCCTCTGACTTCGCTGCAAACCATGGACACACTGGTTCTGACTTGACCTGGCTCCAGTACAGAAAAAAATATCCTCTTTGCATAATTGTAGTGCTTGCATTGGAAGGCACCCAGAGACAAATCTCTCATCTGGTGGCATAATGGGTTATGTGTTGGGCTATTAACTGCAAGGTCAGCAGTTGGAATTCACCAGTCGCTCCTTTGGAGAAAGATGAGGCTTTCTTCTCCCATAAAGAGTTATAGCTTTAGATGAGTATAAAAACTCAAAATGCATTGGCAGAGATTCCACAGAGAATAAGCCTCCATTAAATCCCCTGGGACCATTCACCAGGGATGGGATTAAACCCTGCTCACCGTCAGTACATCAGAAAGTGTATTGTTGCAGATATGATTAGGTTAAACATAAACATCTTATCATTTGTCTTTACTCTTAACACGTTTTCATTTGTTCTTTTTTTAATATTCTGCTTTCCTTTTTATTGAAAAAAGTAACTAATGTCACTAACCAAGTGGAGAATTTGTTAAATGAGAATCTAATCCGTTATGTAAACTTTCACTGTAAACATAACACAATTTTATTTTTACAAAGAGTTATAGCCTTGGAAACCCAGGAGGCCGGAGTATTTTCTCTCGATAGGATTGTTATGCACCCAATGACAATGAGTGTTGTTGGATTTTGTTTCTTTATTGTTTTCTGTAGCTATGGTGGGGTATAGGGGTTATGTGTTGGGCTGCTAAACGCAATGTCTGAAATGGCAAATTTGAAATCCCCAGCCACTCCAAGGGAGAAAGATGAGGCTTTCTACTCCCCTAAAGAGTTCTAGTCTCAGAGCAGCCAGTCCACAAAGAGAACAACATGGCTGGCCCCACTATGAGACATGATGCCCCTCAGTGACCAAGGGTGATACAGGGGACAGCACTGGAGACACAGTGTGCGAATTGCACCTAACCTGATTCCACCACACCGAGGCAAAGTGTGGTGGAGTGCAGTGGAACAGCAAGGGAATGGAGTGGCAAGGTCCCCAGGGAATGCTGAAAGTGGACTTTGGGGCCAGGTTGTGGTGCCTCAACAGACTGGATTGGAAAACACTCCTAAGGTCCAACAAATGATCCTTGAACTAACTATAAGCTCTTCTTTCTTGATGTGTTTTGTTTTGTTCTTTGTCAGTGGTTTGTTTTTGTTGTTTTGTTGTCTGGTTGTATACTGTTGCTCTGTTTTCCTCTGTCTTGTTTTCGTGCATGTTAGTGTCTCCACAGGTCTGTCTAAATAAGACAGGCTGGATGAACTATCTGGAGGAAAAACAACAGCACCAACAGTTCCGGGGGCACTTGGGATAGGGGGAGGTGCGGGGGTGGGGTAAGGAAGTGGTGTTAACAAACACAGGGACAAGGGAACAACATGGGACTCAAAATGGTAGTGAGGGGGAAGTGGCAGGCCTCGTAGGGAATGATCAAGGGTAAGATTACGTAAACAAGAGGTATAGCTGTAACCCAGGTTGGGACGGAGCATGGTAGTGGGACAGGAGGAAAGTCAAGGGAGATGGAGGAGAGAGCTAGGAGTCAAAGTGCATTTATAGAGGTCTAGACAAAGACATGTACATGGAAATATATATATATATATATATATATATATATATATATATATATATATATATGGAGAAATAGATCTCTGTGTCTATAATTATAGGTTTAGTATTAAGGTGGTGGCAGGACCTTGGGCCTTAACTCAAGCACTCCCTCAATGCATGAATACTTTCTTTTATTAAATTGGCACTCTACAGTGCTCATCCTCCCGACACAACTGCTGAAGCCAAAGGTGGTGAACAAGTAAATGTGGTGAAGAAAGCTGATGGTGCCCTGCTATCAAAAGAGATAGTGTCTGGGGTATTAAAGCCTTGAAGATAAACAAGCGGCCATCTAGCTCAGAAGCAAAAAAGCCCACATAGAAGAGCACACCAGCCTGTGTGATCACGAGGTCCCGAAGGGATCAGTTATCAGGCATCAAAAAACAAAAAAATCACAGTATTGGCTGCACACCTCCATGATACGATTGGCGAAGACAAACGGGTGCATAAGCAAATGTGGCGAAGAAAGCTGATGGTGCCTGGCTATCAAAAGAGATAGTGTCTGGGGTCTTAAAGGCTTCAAGGTGAACAAGCGGCCATCTAGCTCAGAAGCAAAAAAGCCCACATGGAAGAAGCACACCAGCCTGTGCGATCACATGGTGCCAAAGGGACCAGGTATAAGGTATTATGCAAAATATATATATATATATACCATATATATGGTATATATATATATATATAATAGTGAATGAAGGGGGAAGTGCAGAGTGGAGACCCAAAGCCCATTTATGGCCACTGGAGATCCCCTCACAAAGCGGTTTAGGAGAGGAGATGGGTCAGTCAGGGTGCGATGTAGTACTGATGAAAAACACAGCTTTTCCCTAGATCCTGGATGCTTCCTCCCCACAACTACCATGATCCGTATTCTACCTTGCAGGACTGGATAGGGCAGAGGTTGTACACTGTTACATATAGGAGCTGGAGGCATAGGGAATCCAGGGTGGATGATACCTTCAGGACCAGGAGTGTGAGGGGCGATACTGGGAGAGTAGAGGGTGAGTGGGTTGGAAACGGGGAACAGATTACAAGGATCCACATGTAACCTCCTCCCTGGGAAACATACGGCAGAGAAGGTGGGGAGGGAGACTTCGGAGAAGGCAAGATATGACAAAATAACAATCTGTAGATTATCAAGGGCTCATGATGGAGTGGGGAGCGGGGAGGGAGGTTAAAAAAAAAGAGGACCTGATGCAAAGGGCTTAAGTGGAGAGCAAATGCTTTGAGAGTGATTAGGGCATAAAGAGATCACAGAGAAACTTGGAGAAAAAGAGAAAAGTAACCTATTTTCTCATGGGTCTCCCATACCTGACGGTCTACTGGCATCCACCGCCACGAAGACCAGAGATCACTTCATGCCATGTGTCCAGCTGCCCATTGCTGGTTGAGGTCAGTCAGCAGGGAGGCAAGTCAGACTGGCCTCGCCAACCTACCACCCACCTGCAGGAGTGATTCCCACCATCTGTCCTGGAGCCCCTCCCACCTTACTCAGCCTCCCTAGACATTGAGTGAAAGGCGTTTCCAACGTTTTTACATAAAGATTTCTGAGATTGACTGATGAAATGATTTCATTTGACAAAACATGAAGCTTTGAATTTAAAGATTTGAGGCAAGTGCCCTCCAGAGAGGGGGACACAGGACGGGGCCATGCTCCCTTCCGGTATGCACGGGGGTTGCTATGAGTTGGAATCAACTTGATGAGCACCTGCCAGCAACAACAACATCCAGAAATTGTCCAAACTTCTGTGGCCTCAACTCGGAAATGAGAATATTAACATTGCCTCCTAGAAAGAACTCAAGGTATGTACAATTGGTTAATAGGCGTTTGGAAAGTGAGTACATTAAGTGGACTGATGACATTGATAAGGCAATAAGAAACTGAGAAGGCGTCACTAACAGGTGCTTTCACATCTGTAACCAGTAGATTCCTTCCTTCTTCATCTCTTGCCATCTTAATCAGCTCCCACACTTTCCAGGCAGCTTGAGGGATTAAATGTTCAGTCTGCTCCTATTATAAGCCTCAGCCTCAGAATCAGAGGCTTTACCTCAGGTTTGAGGAGCTATACTGGGAATGAGGGAGA